>NC_083603.1:48362061-48662608 GCF_029168945.1 Cannabis sativa
AATTCAGCAAAAATGGAAACTTTTAGTTCTTCTCACTTTTTGTTATTTTTATACTGTTTATTTCGACTAATTACAATCCCAGTGGTACTGGAAGTAAAATGTAGTGCAAATCAGATAAAATTAGCTTAGGAAAATGTGAAAATGAGGAATATATCTTTGCTCTTTACTGTCTGAGAAAGAAGCTGGAAACTGATCATGATCAGGGAATGTGGAAAACCAAGAATTTTTTTATTGTTCCATTTTCAACTTGATTTGCTGTCTTCAATTGACTCAAAAGTTAAAATGGGAGATTTAGGTAAAGTGAAGACAATCGAATCTCATTTATAGAACATAAATTACAAATATTTTATATGTACTATATGGATTTTTGTTATAATGCTCAGTGATAACATTTTTCAATACATATAATTCTAATTTTTATATTACCACTAATAATATATATTTTTTTTGAACAAATACCAATTATTATTATGGCTCGTGACCATATGATTGGTAGAATTTAGGAATGAATTGTTGAGGTGTATGAGATTTCATTTTAAAACTAATTGACAATGAAAAAAATAGTTCATGCATCTTATATATGGTGTTATATTTTTATTTCTTAGAGCATCTCCAACGGAGATAATAAGTAGTGAAATACTAAAATATAGCTCATTTAACAAAAAGTGTGCTCCAATAGTGTGCCAAAAAGTGATGTAAATTTGGCACATAATAAATTTTTTGCCAAATTTGGCACATAATAAATTTTGTACCAAATTTGGCACAATATTTGCTATGATGTAAAATTTACACTACAATAAATGCACTACTTTTTCATTTACATTTATGTCATTTTTATTATTTTATTAATATATTTAACTATCACATTATAAATTATGAAAAATTTATATTATTTTTTTTATTGTCTTACATATTAAAATAATAATAAAATTGATTATAAAATTATTAGATTTTATCTTTTTTAATAAAACATTAATTAGATATTAAA
Source organism: Cannabis sativa (assembly GCF_029168945.1). Lineage (NCBI taxonomy): Eukaryota > Viridiplantae > Streptophyta > Magnoliopsida > Rosales > Cannabaceae > Cannabis > Cannabis sativa. The sequence continues at coordinate 48,363,050 of NC_083603.1, forward strand.
TTTTACTTTTAAATTTTGTAAATTGTGCATTGAAATTTTGTAATGTGCATTGGAGCACAAAGCTAAAATTTGATGTAAATTTATTACAAAACTTTTTTTGTGCTAAATAGAACACAATTTTTATATCTCCTATTGGAGATGGTCTTAGTAATGTTGGACTCTAACATCCCCTCAAGATGGTGGCTAAGTTTTTACTTACTAATCTTAGATGGCTCGATCACAAGTGACACTATTGGCTCACAAAAGATCACAAACGGTTCTTTTTTGGCTCGTCTTTTTGGACCGGCAACACTTTGGGCTCTTAACGCATCACAAGCGACTCTTTTATAGCTCGTCTTAAAGACCGGCAGCAGTTTTGGCTCACTATCCTCGAATCACAAGCAACTCTTTTAGCTCATCTTTTTGGATTGGCGGCACTTTTTAGCTCACTATCCCCGAATCATAAGCGACTCTTTGGCTTGTATTTTTGGACCAACGGCACTTTGAACTCACAACAAATCACAAGAGGTTCTTTTGGCTTGTCTTGGAACAATTATTGGATTTGGATCGAATACTCGTTAGAATTTAGTTTAGCTCCGATACCACATTAGAATTTAGAAAGTATGTGATTAAGGTGCGTGGAGTTCTATTTCAAAACTAATTGGCAATGAAAGGAGTAGCTCATGCATCTTATATATGGTATTATATTTTTACATCTTAGTAACATGAAACTCTAACAATGATTGTGGGGGTAGTTGCCAAACGATTCCCTTTCTCTAACCCCCTTATTTGTAAAGTCCCTGCTGTTTGCTTTCTGTTGAGATCTCAATAATATGGGCTACAATTTTGTGGTAGTGGAGAGAACTTAGAGATAGTCATTAACGCGCTTAGGGAGATTACTTTAAGATGGAAACTTAATAGCTATATTAGTAATTATTTTAATTTTTCTAAACTTTTAGTGAGTTGTAACTTTATTAAGATTTCTCGATTACGTAATTTTACACATAATGCGACCAAGTGGACATTTATCCAAAATTTAACTTTTTCTTCAACACCAGTAAATACTTCATGTAAGGGTTCCAATTGAAGTTCTTTGAACTTGTGCTATGGCTTGTCGGGGTCGACCTCAAAAAAGTGATACTCAGGGAGAGAGAGCTGGTGGGAAAGAAGGAAGATCCGATTTGGAAGGAAAATGGAAGATTCTGGCTAAGCAGAAACATCCGTCTTCCTATGGTGTAGTTTTAAAAACCAAATCCATGACATAGATCTTGAGCGTTGATGTCTTATCAGTGTCGGAGGAAGATTCTAAGGATGAGACTTGTAATTTCTTTGGGGAAAACTCTGTTGGCGTGCTCAGACCATTGAGAATGTGGCTCAAATTTTATCTATTGGGTTTTATGCCCTAAATAAAACTCATTTTAATATAATCAGATTTACTAATTAATAAAGATCAGAAACTGCATTTTATGTTGCATGGTTCACATGATTTATTTCATGATTGTTTAATGTATAAATTCTATTAAGTCCAAAATATATGTATTTGTTCATGATTATAGTATCGTCAGCACAGGGGAATATAATCATGATTATATGTTCAAAAGTTTAATTCCCATGATTTGTCAGTGCACTAGATTTAGACTGGCATGATAATCTGCGATAGGTATACTTACACCTTGGTAAGTGTTATGTCCTTTCTATGGCATTGGCAAAGTTTACCAGTATCGGATGTATGGAGTATACATTGGAATGGACCGATATTGATCTTAGATAAGATATTATAAACTTACCGTTATATCTTTCTAAGTCAATATAAATGGTTGATCTTAGATCTATGGATCTTAATCCTGACATGGTTAGGTTCGATCTTAAGAGTGTTATTTGTGCTCTTTGATTTGTTAGTTAAGCCTACCTTTTGGTCTGGGTGATACGTACATTTTGGGAACATGATAGTACAATTGAGTGGGACCGCTAAACATAGATATGCAATCTATAGCTTCTATCTGGACATAGAAGTGAAACAGTGATTTCCTTCAAGCTTGGCTGAATAGAGATAAATGATTGAGGCCTCATTTCAGTAATTATATTAGTTTACTGAAGTATCATTTATAGGTTGCTAAGTGTTTTAAGGATAAAATACATTGAAGGGTAGAACGGTAAATTTGTCCCTATTTAGTGTAGATTATCTATAGAGGATCCTTGACTATTAGGATTGTAACAATGGATAATTATAACGTATTTATATCGTGGTACGTATAGAGCGTTCTATATAACTGAGAGTGTATTCAATTCCAAATCTATAGTGGAGCAAGGCGAAATCAATAAGTTGAGAATTTACTTGGTGAATTCTAGATCTACTTATTGAAATCTCGGTTATAGAGGCCCATGGTCCCCTCACTAGTTGAGATAATACTGCTTGCAGACTCAGTTAATTTATTTTAATTAATCAATTATAATTCTAAAATTAGAATATGTCTTATTTAAGAATTTTCACTAAGCAAGGACTTAATTGTGAAGAAAAGAGATTTTGGGTTTGTTAGTTAAGAGACTTTGCATGGTCTAATTAATAAATTACATAAATGACAATTTTATTTAGAAATTAATTATAATTATTAAATAAATAGTTTTGACATTTATAAGAGTTGAATTGGAAAATATGGTATTATTGAAATGAAGAATAAGTTGTTGAAATAAAGTGGCAAAATTGTAATTAGAAAGTGGTCCATTGTAGTGGACGGCACTTAAGTATTTTTGCCCAATATTTGTTTTTTTAATCCATATAATTCAACCCTAAACTCCAGTTGAAACACTATAAAAGGAACATGATGCTCTCATCTCATCCGCTTGACACTTTGTCAAATTAATATCATCTTGACTATTACCTTAGAGATAATTCTTGAAGTTATTTCTATGAGAGTCTTAGAGCTAGAGAGAAATAAACTTTTGGATAAAAGTGCAATACCGTAGTAATCCTTACTAATCTAAACTCAAAGTTATAAGTAAGTGCATATATATATATATATATATATTCTTCATATTATATATATTGTATTTCATACATTTCTTATATTAATATTTATATAATCAATCTTTTATTTTAATTCTTGTATTATTTTTACAATGAATTATAATTTATCTTAATTAATCTTCTATTAATATATAAAATCTCTATCATTGTAGAATAGAAGGGAGGAGGTTACCCAAACTATCTTCTACTCCCACTAGTCGTGTCCAAAGAAATCAAAGTTTTCCTGGGGTCTTAAACATTTAGAGATTAGATGCATGTAAAGATATTGATGAGTCCACATATTATAAAGTACTTTTTGTGAAGATAACATCTTTACTGTTTAGCTAGGTACAACTCACACTAATACATATTTATTCATTTATATATAAATATTTTATATATATTTATACATTCGTATCTTTTTTCTTTTTTTTTGTTTGGTGAGGACGAGACCCTTACTTTATTTAATGGGTGTGATATGTGTCCATTATTGATGATCATAATTGATCTAATAAATAAAAGTTCAATTGTAGTTGAGTTATACATCCAGCCATGTGATTCAAGTTTGGTACGCATTTATTAGTGTTTAATTTGCTTTCAAAAAAAGAAAATCAGAGCTATGTATTATTTGGACATACCACTTCTTACAACACTACGTAACTTTTTTTTTTTTTTTAAAAAAAAAAAAACAAATCTATAAAGACAAATTAATTAACGATATATTTTTGAGATTTTTTCATTTTTACACTTCAAAATAATTTTTTTTTTGCACTTTTACGGAATTTTACATGGAAATCCCTTTTGCAACTAGCGTTGCAACCTAAATTATAACAAAAAATCGTATAGAAACCCCTATTGCAACTAGCGCTACAACCACTTTAGAAACTCAAACCGTAAATTTAAAGAAAAAATTAAAAAAAAAATAGTATATAAGGTAATTAAAGGGAAAAAAAGTGAAGGAATTATTTGATATTAATATTTGAAAGTGAAGGAATTAAAGGGAAAAAAAAAGTTCAACATAAAATTCTGATTCGTTTTGATATTAAGGCCAATTGTTTGGCACATATAATATAATTGTAGTTGTAGCATGAAGAGAAACCCTATAAATCAACTAAAAAAATTGTCATAAATATTTGATAAATCATAAATTTTAAAATGCTATAAATTATTAAGATTATATTATACAAAATTTTTATTGTTTATATCTATATTATTTTTTAAAAAATATATAAATTTACATGCATTTAATAAAAAATAATTTTAAAAAATTTTATTTTATCACATGCAAATGTATATACATGCATATATATAATATTAGCAAAAAGTAACGTGCGAGGCACGTATAATAAATTTTATGCTAGTTTTTTTATGTTATTTGAAAGTGATACGATTAAAAATTAAAGAAAAAATATTATTAGTTATTAGGTGAGATTATTATTATGTGTATCTAAATATTATAGTTTATAATGTTGTCAATTAAAAGTGAATATCGAATGCATTATATTAGTATTTAAGAAGGCTTAATGATTTAAATATGTTCTTAAGTTAATCTAAAAATAAACTAAAAATTGATGTTCCAATAATTAAAGAAATATTACTTAAATGGGGGTAAGATAAAAAGAAAATTAAAAATCAATCTCTAAATTGTTGATAATTGAAGATAGCATTAGTCTTAAAATTGTAGATAAGAAAACTAATGATAGTCATTGGTGGATTTCAATCTTCATTTTCTTTGATAGAGACAATAGTGTAATTTTTGTATTTTGCACTTTTCATTCTAGCCGGGTCCGCATATATCCGGATTATCCATTTTTTCTTTGATAAATTGATTATGGTAGTGTCGACAAAGCGGCGGTGTTCCTGCAAACAGTGATGTATTTTCATTTAAGATGATTAGTCATGATGTGCATAATTTATTTAATTAAAAAATCAACTTATGAAAGGCATGTAAAACTATTTAATTTTTTAAAAACTACACCTCTGCAGTATAGTTCATTAGTTGGGCAGCATTACACGAGAATATTTTTTCGACAATATCTGCGAACATGATAGCAGATAGGCTCTTTGTATTGTCATCAAGTTCAACATATGCAATAGCACTGTAAAATGCATTATAAGATTGTTAGTATATTTTTTTATTTTAACTTAATTTCAATAACATCATATGTTTTTTGTAATATACCGTGGTGTAGGAAATCCTTCTTGGCCGCATGTTGGCTTGTCACATATGATTTTTTCATCGCGATTGTATAAATCTATTTTTTTATGACATGCGTCACATGACACATGTAATAAAAATTCTGGAGAGTGTCAGTTATTTTTATTGCCGCCTCAATCCAAAAATATTTTTTCTACATTCAAATCAAATGGTGTTAATAATAGTAAGATATTGAAACAAAAGTTTCATAAAGTAAATATTATAGTAGTTTTTACCTCATTCAGTTGCAGATTTTTCGTCAACTCTGAAATTTGGATGTTAGTCACTATTTCGTGTAATCCAACAAAAGATTTTGGAGAAGATTCGTATGTCAAGAAGTTTGCTATTGCGTTTTTAATTTCTGTTTCGTTGCTCTCCGCCCTTAAAATAGAGTAAGTATTATTATAAATATAGTATACAAAAATTTAAATTTTTTTGTAAAATGTGTAGCTATAATAGTATGTGTATTTGATTTTATGAGTATTACCATTCCTTTAGTGCTTCTGCTTCGGGGAGTTGAGGATTGATTTTGAAGGTACTCGTGTCGCGTGACGATAGAGACAGCCCTAAATCAAAATGTATGTGTTAATTGAATTTTTGAATTTTCGCTTTTAAATATCAGTAGTTTAATTAATGCAAACCTCTCTTGGTTTGAACAATTAGTTTTGATCCCAATATTATGGGTCTTTCTTCGATTACTTCTGCTATTTGTAAGCATTCATCGTGAACTTTATGCCCCCACATCGTCAAACATAAAAAAAAAAATCTGGAAAAGAAAAGAAGCGGTGTAACGGCCAACAAAAAAAATTAGAGGGTATATGATTCTGTTATATATATTGGAATGAAAAAAGACAGAGAAGAGATGAAATATAAATAGGTTTTGGGTTGATGACATATAGTCTCGTGCTAGTTTCATTTGGAATAGAATTTATTTAGTTTAGTTTTAATTACTTAATTATCTTTTTATTTTTGGAGACTGGATTTTTAATTATCAGTATTTATATTTAAATTTAAGAAAATCAAAATTATACGCGATACAAATTGATAGTATAATTTAGATATATATATAAAAAAATAAAAAAAAAAAAGGAAAGAAAGGTTTCCTTTTAAGGTGAGTTTGACTTTTATTGACTGTTCATAGTTTTTTATTATTATTTTTTTAAAAGATTTTTCCGATTCAGTTAAGAAAATTAATTTATTAAATGGAAAAAATCAAACTAAAATGATAAAATTAGATATTATAATTTCAAATTTTACATAGTTAGTCTTTATTTTAAAAATCATATAAGACTGAATATTGTTCGTAATTTTGTTCTTAAAAAAAAAAATTGTTCGTAATTTTTATTTCATTTTTTTAAATGAATTTTTAATATTATTAAAATAAATAGTCAATGCTTTATTATTTTTTTTTTAAAAAAAAATAGTCAAACCTGGCTTGTATATCTATTAAAACATCCCTTCTCCAATAATAATAAGAGTATAAAAATAAATATACATTACAGATTACACGAGAAAATAGTCACCCATATTCTCATATATACATTACACGAGAAATATTTTTATTTAGCAATACATTAATATACAATCTGCATAAAAGTTAAACTTTGTAAAAAATTAAAAAAAAAATGCCGAAGTACACTTATGGTGTCCAAGAACATAGCTCAAAAAGAAAAAGTAGATAATACCAGTCCTGATGATCCAATCACTGACAAAGAGAACTTCTGATCAAAGTTGTAATCCTTGGTCAACAAGTCTGCACACGGTTAAAAACCAAGCAATCAAAATTTAAAAGTGAAAACCTGCAAGACCGCTTACAACTTAGGAGGAGGCCTCTGCATTACACAAGTGTTGCAACAAGTAGAGATTTCTAAGTATCAATATGGCCTTCAGAAAAACAGACTACAGATTAAATGCCTCAATTTACTAAGTTTTCTTAAAATTTCTCTTTGCATTATTGAGATTGACAACATAGAATGCCCAACAGTTTCACCTCTTCTAAATTAGATTCTATTTTGGTTCTCATATGTTTAAATAACAAACTATCAACGATCATTCAACTTGAACATTCTAAAACACTGTACTACAAAAGAAAACATCAAACATATAGGTTCTCAAGTCATCAATCCGAATACTACATACAGCAAACAAAAACATCATTTAAAGCAACTGGTAAGATTGAATTTCAACTTATAAGGATAGTAAAATAAGTTTATAATAAACTTTAGATTGAATTTCTCTTTAATAATTTATCTGTTTGCAAACTCTTTTAGGGCACATAGCTATGTTCAATCTCACAAATTATACTCTTTAATGATAGAGTTGGCAAAGTATGATTATCACAAATTATACTCTTTAATATGATCTCGTTTATGTAAGATCTGTGAGAATGCCCTTTGAATTTATGAAAAGCCAATGATTGGGATCCCTGCAGAGGAAATAGCAAGTGGTTTGTCAGATATATCTACCATCTACGAATCAATGGATGAGCTTGAGCAACCACTGAAATTGCTAGAGAAGGCATTGAAGATATACAATGATGCTCCTGGTCAGCAGAGCACAATAGCTGGAATCGAAGCCCAGATGGGAGTCTTGCGATCTTAAAATCTACAGATTAAATGTCTCAATTTACTAAGTTTTCTTAAAATTTCTCTTTGCATTATTGAGATTGACAACATAGAATGCCCAACAGTTTCACCTCTTCTAAATTAAATTCTATTTTGGTTCTCATATGTTTAAATAACAAACTATCAACGATCATTCAACTTGAACATTCTAAAACACTGTACTACAAAAGAAAACATCAAACATATAGGTTCTCAAGTCATCAATCTGAATACTACATACAGCAAACAAAAACATCATTTAAAGCAACTGGTAAGATTGAATTTCAACTTATAAGGATAGTAAAATAAGTTTATAATAAACTTTAGATTGAATTTCTCTTTAATAATTTATCTGTTTGCAAACTCTTTTAGGGCACGTAGCTATGTTCAATCTCACAAATTATACTCTTTAATGATAGAGTTGGCAAAGTATGATTATCACAAATTATACTCTTTAATATGATCTCGTTTATGTAAGATCTGTGAGAATGCCCTTTGAATTTATGAAAAGCCAATGATTGGGATCCCTGCAGAGGAAATAGCAAGTGGTTTGTCAGATATATCTACCATCTACGAATCAATGGATGAGCTTGAGCAACCACTGAAATTGCTAGAGAAGGCATTGAAGATATACAATGATGCTCCTGGTCAGCAGAGCACAATAGCTGGAATCGAAGCCCAGATGGGAGTCTTGCGATCTTAAAATTTTATGTGTAGTCTACATATTATTACGTTGTACAATAGAACTGCTTTTACAAAATTCAAAACAGAATTAAACTGAAAAGAAGACAAAACACTAAAAACTGGTATGTATTCAAATATGACAAACCTTGAAAGACCTCATCAATACAAATAACAAAAACGACCAAAAAATATTGAGTTCAGGGAAAAAGAAAGTTCCAAAAGTACTCCATATTAGAAAGGGGAAAATAAAATATAAAGGACTGGAATAGTTATAACTAAAAAATTCAAATGAAAGTAGCTACTTTTTTCTCGCACAACCAAATATCAATCTCACCAATAAAAAATTGATTGAGCGATAAACTTCTTCAATTAAAAAGCAAATAAGAAATAGTCACTACTCCATACTTAATAAAAAGTTCAAGAACAGCCCAAATCTGAAATTGACATTCAAACCTTGATATGAAGCGTTCCGCCCCCAAACTCGGAGCCACTCTTGTTATGAAACTCTACCCAAGCGCTATTCTCGTAAAAGCAGGCTCCTTTCCAGTTGAGGGTGTGGTTGGAGGATAAGGCTTCAAATATTTAATTTAGGATATTTATTATTATTTTATTATAGATAAATAATATTTTATTATTTTATTAAATAAAAATTAAAAGTCACCCATAAAATTCTCAAAAACCAAGAATTTCAGTTATATAGGTATACTTTATATAGAATAGACTAGGTAGAAGTTATGTGCTGAGACACGTAAATATTAGTTTTATTTAAAGTTTAGTTATTTATTTTAATTTAGATTTCTTTAACTAAAGGAATAATTATGTGAATGATTTGTTTTATTATAGTAATATTTGTGTTATTATATTTGGTTAGTAAATATAATTATGTATATATAAGTCATAACAATATATGAAAATAATATTTATTTTTTACTTATTGAAACTTTAAAGGAACACTATGTGTTTTACAAAATTTAAAGCAAACATTATGTAACGAAAATTAAAGATAGTTTTCAATTATATTATTTTTCATGATTATCAAGTTCATTACGCACCACATCATTGTATATAGAAGTTGTATACAACATTGCGAATTTTCTGAGTTGAGAAACATCACAAGTAACTTGTATTTTTTACTGCATTCAGGACAATTCAGGGGTGACTTCACTACAAAGTTGTTCGAGCAAAGCAAGTGTTGTTGGTGCAACTTCCTTGTATATTCTCTAAAGTTTGACTCCAAATATTCATTGAGGCAGGTGAAACCAATATATGGCCTGCACTTTAAAAATTATTCAACGATAAATCGATTGCACAATTATTAATTTTAAAAAGAATAAGTAATTATTCAGATATTCAATAATTTAGGGATATGCAAGGAACATGTTGCTTGGAGGCATTAAATCTTGTTCATCATATTCATAAAACATATGACAAAGGTCTCGAATAGGAAGTTCGAGGAAAATTGATATACAACAGTTATAAAATAAAAACAAATACAGAATGATTGATAAAAAAAATCAAACTAAAGTAATAGAAACAACATACAACAAAATAGTTAAAAGTAAAGGAAAGCTAACCTCCAAAAAAGACGGGCATATTTTATACACCTTTTATTTTCTTTCCCATTACACAATAGTCAAGTAAATATGAACAAAATTTTTAAGTACTTGATATATGACTCCACAATAAATATGATTCTTTATTACTTTGTTGGAAAAAGTAGAAAAATAATTACGTGTATGATTCAAATTAAATGTAAAAGGAAAACTAACATTTCATTAAGCAAAATAATACAAAACTAACATTTAGAGTAGCAGATAAAAACCAAAGACCAATCCTTGATGCAGTAAAGCTAAAAACAAGACACAAATGGACTAAATAATAACAGAAAAATGAATTAGAACAGAGGAAGCAGGATCACTACCTAAACAGAACATATAAAAATAAATAAATAACTCAGATGGAACATGAATCACTGCCAAAACCAACAACCAGTCATCAAGTAAGTCAGCTAATGTCAACTATGTTTCTAGTAGCCATCTAGTACCTTAATTAAGAGCCACTCTCTTAACATCCAGGAGATATTTCCATCTTTCTTGACCACTTTGCCAAATTGTGCCATAAAGTTGTATCTTCTAGAGATATGCATTCAATCCCAAATGTCCAACAATTTATAATCACTATAAATCGTGTTTGAGCAGCTGAAGATGGGCATAAAAAAAGCACCATAAATTAAATAGAATACTTGGTAATGAAGAGGAGTATAATAATATGAAAACAAAAGCATCATTAAAGATTTGCTTCAGAAATAGAAAACTACTACAGATTTGAAACTCAATAACATTACAAAATAAAAGACTCATCTATTTTTCTTTTATTCAGAATTCTATAGTTCATAATTGAATTTCTCCAAAAGAAATTATGTAGTTCATATAGTTCCTTTCTACAGCCGCATAAATTAAATAGAGTTCTTGGTAATGAAGATGAGTATAATAATATGAAAACAAAAGCATCATTAAAGATTTGCTTCAGAAAAAAAAAAACTAACACAGATTTGAAATTCAACATTGCAAAATAAAAGACTCAAACATACCTGAAAAAGAAGAAGATCATGCAATGCAAAATCCAACAAAGTAAAAACTAATTATGGTAAGATGAATGACATTAGAAAGTTGAGGTGTAAAATGTTGATTTTTCAGTGACTTGCGCTCTTGTATAACAACACAAGCAACACAATAAAAATAAACACCACCAAGTCCTCTACATCTTGATGGAATTAATGAAATATACATTTACAAATAATTCCTTATTTTAAATCTACAATAATAAATACAAATTTGCTTAAAAAGTTACATGGAAAAAAACTTATAAATGCTAAAGGTGATACCTTTTAAAATGATCATAATGATCTACTTTAGTTTTTCCTTAATCAGCATAGCAGGAACCCAAGTCTTTTCAGACCTACGATACAGGGGAGCAATCCAACTTTTGGCACCGAACACAGTTGATCTCCGGTTGCAAGTTTTTGAACAGTGACTGCAATTGCAGCATTGAACACACTGAGTAGGGCTAAAACAAAAACTTTAAATTGTTAAAAGGATAAAAAAAACAAATTCTCTGTTTTTTGGATTTAAAAAGCACCAAGTTTACCTTAAGAACACTTGAAAAATATGGGAGCGCACCTACATGTTGGTATCTCAATAAAGAAATAAGTCTAATTGAGTAAAGTAATTATATTATCTTATTCTAATTCATGAGTCAAATAAACATCAATAGGGAGGGATATATAAGAACAATGATAGGCATAAGTTAATGAATTTAAAAACAGAATCACCAATTTTAACCCAAGACTGACCTCACTACTACAAAAAATACTTTTGGTGTCAGTTCAAGTTTCACTTATTTTAAAAAACTGACACCATAGAGTAATCTTAGTTTTAGGTGTCGGTTTAAAACTGACATTGAAAAAATTTAATAGTGTCGGTCAATAAACCGACACTAAAGCATAAACCGAGATTTAAAAGAGTTTAAAAAAAATAAAATACTTATATTGTCTCGGTTATAAACCGAGGCCAAAGAAAATTAAAACAAAGGAATGAGCTCTTTAAGTCTCGGTTATAAACTGAGACAAAAGAGAATCAAAACCTTAAAACCAAAAATATAATTCTCATTTCTCATTTGAAACCCCAAACCCCCGATACCCCAAACCCTACGCCTCTCTCTCGTCTTCCCTCTCTCCATTTTACCCCAAACGGTGCTGATGCCCAAACAGCGATGACACCCCGTCGTCCCTCTCCCCATCTCCCTCTCTTCGTTTTACCCCCAAACGGCGCCGACACCCCAAACGGCGCCGACACCCCAAACGGAGCCTTCTTCAGGTATTGAGTGAGTGTGTGTTTTGGTCATTGAGAATTTGTTATTCCTTTCATCAAGTCTTCTTCTTCAGTTTTATTTTTCCTTCCTATAATGGTATATCAGTTTCCCAACAAGTCAAACTCAGCTTTCCAACTCCCCCGAGTTCAACTCTGCCATCAATACCAGCAAAGGTTTGATTTTCTTCTTCTCCATTTTTTTGTCCGTTATTTTCTTCACTCTTTACCCCAATTACTGTTTTGATTCTTTACTTATTGAAGTTTGTTTCTGAAATTTTTTATTAGTACGGTATAATTTCTAGGTTGAAAGAAGTAGTATTTGTTATATATTTGCTTAAGAATGATGCCTATAAACTGTTTGATAGAGTGCTTGTTAGAAAATAAAGTTTTTGGTTGGATATATATTGACAGACAAGGGTTTATTTTTTTTCTTTGTTATTGATACGACATTAGACTATTTAAGTCTTTAATTTGTGTTTCTCTGGACTTGTTGGAAGGTTTGGAATTTGATTCGTGGCTTTTGGTATCTCACTATCAATTTGTTTTTCTAAGAATATATGATATGATATGAATGGATAGTGCCGCAAACAAGTTTGAGAGAATTAGACATACCCAATTGACATTTTTTCCCCCTTATAATCTGTTGAATCATAAATTCTTGGGTTTGCAATTAGAATGTATAGTTTTCAAAAAGCATTTTTTCCTAGCTAGAGTCATATTTATTTGTGATTTATTTTCTAGTATTAGTGTTGTATGGAAACGAGGCAAATACTTAATGTTTGTAGAATAATTATCTACACACTCAAGAAATTAATCAAAGAGTTTGTGGCCATCGAAAGTGATAACAATAATAATAAAATTGTGAGAGTGAATATTGGTATTGGTAAAAGAAACAAAGTGTTGGGTGCACTGGGAGGAACTGAATGGAAAGGTTTTTAGCACTTGAGAGATTTTTCTTTGTCTCCATTTTAGAAAAATATTATCATGTTAATTGATCGATAAAGCATATCATCATTCATCTTATATTATATATATTCATAAACAGTCATGATACACTGTTAATTGTATTATAATGGCAACACCTGAGTCCTAACATTAGAACTCCATCCCACAATCATTTGTATCCCAAGAAAATCGATCACAAAAGCTCTTAATTAATTATATATATTTTTATATATACATTCTTAGAAAAGAGAAAGAAAGACTAAGGTAAACAAATATATGTATATATATAATAGCACATTTATATTAGCGTTCCTTTTTAGCTAGCTAGGCTTCATATTTGTATGCCTATTTTGCCATGCATATACGTACTCTTGGTGAGTATATTTTCAAATAATTTTATATCTGAATTAGCCTATGCGCCAAATAGCTTGGGTGCACATTCTTGTAGTGCTTTCTTATGCAGAATGATACACCATGATCAAGAATACTATCACCAATGATGAGACTACACACAATGTAAAGGTAATGATGAGAATTAAAATTGAAATTCATTGGGTTTGATTTTTATGTTAGAAATAGTTGATTTTATAATGCTTTTGATAACTAAAATTTGACCTTTCATAAATTACAAAGATTTTGACTGTAAAGTGATAAGAGATTGCTTATAGTTGTTGGAAAGTGATTACTCTAAGCTTTATTAGTGACTTGTGACTGGTTGTAGGAATGGGAGTCAATAGACCATTTCACAGTAAATAGTAAGCAATCTAGTACAATTAAGTTTAGTAAAGTACTAGACCCTTTCAAAGTTTACAATTAACTTTGCAAAAAAAAAAAGTTTAGGAAAGTGTGCATTTTGTTTTTCTTTTTTATTTATTGGATATGCTTGATTTGTACTTGACAACATATTGCATTGTATAGGTGTTTTTCACTTTCCACTAAGTTATAAAAACTCTCAAGGTTCTTTAACTTCCATTTCTGTTAAAAAAGAATGTTAAATAAAGGTATGAAAGTTCAAAGGGAAACTTTGATTTTATATGTATACTACAAAGTCAGTTTTTAGTGTATGTTAATATTTAAGAAAGATATTGTCATATCTATATATGTATACTATAAAGGGGTATAAAAGATCACTTACAGATTTGATTTCTTCTTATTTTTATTATAAATTTTGTATACTTTTTCATTGAAAATAGAAAAGTCATAAAATTTCCCTGAATGATCCTTTCTTGTTATGTGATTGTGTCTGCGCGTTGTCTTGCTTTGATGTAAACTTAGCATAGTTTGTCTTTGTTGCGTTGACTTAATTTTTTTTCATGATAATGTTTTCTATGCTCTGTTTCTGTTTTGATAATTAAAGTAACGTTTATGTCTTCTCAAGTTTCATTCTATAGCATTGTTTCGATTTGTTTTTCTGTTTTGGGTGAGCCTTCTTTTCAGTTCAGAAATTTGTTTCCGAGATCGTTGTTCATTAGTCATTTATTTCTGATTATGATATTTGATAGCTGTTTTTTGATTATAGTATCTTAGGATCTTCACAAGTCATAAGCCATCATCTTGCAAAGAGTTTTATTATAGTTTTTTTTTTTCATTAAAATTCTGATTTGTTAAACTAAGTGTCTCCATTAACAACATGAAATTTACTTTGCAATTGATAATTGCTTCTTTTGTTAGAGGATTTTAACTTTTAAACATTCTTCACTTGAAATTATGATTGTGTTGATTGACTTGGATTTTACCTAGTGAAATCACATGTATGTTAATATCTAATTTGGACTCTCTCTTTCACATTATTTTTTCAATCTATGAACTTTTATTCTTTTGTTTCCATTTTACATTCTTCTTTGTTTCACAATGTAATGTGAAATTCTTTTACTTTGATAACAGGATGTCATATGAGATTTCGAGAGAAAGGCTTGGATTTTCTGATCAAATATAATAAACTTGCAAAACAAAAGAACTAGCTAGTAGTTGTTAAAAATATCTTATTATGCTAATCTCAAAGCATGACTAATTAATACTTTTTTATGTATGCTGAATCATCTTTTGATTAGTTGATCTTTTATGAGTTATTTAAGCCTATTATGATGTACATATAACTTGACATTAATGGTGGCAGTGGAAGAAGTTTCTGGTTAGGCTGAATTTGCTATCAGCAGAGTTGAATAAGCCAGATCTTTGGAATGATCCTCTCCATGTGTGGAAAGTTAGCCGTGAGCGTGGCTCGCTTAGGGGTAAAATGAAAGGAGTCATGGCATTTGAGCAGGAATTGCTTGGAAAGTTAGTCGTAGCTTTCTAGAACTGTATTGAATTATGATTTGTCATTTGATTAAGTGTTGGACTATAGTTTTCTTTATATAATTGATTTAATTTGAGTATTTAGGTTTGTTATGTATTTTTGTAGTAGTGAATAAATATGTTTATAATTTTATGTAGAATGATAGTATTTTTTTTAATTATATGTAATAAATAATATTTTTATAATTTAATTTACTGTAAATAATATTTTTATTATTTTTTTGAATTTTTTGTTTTGTTGATTTTAGTTTATTTTTTTTAATTTTTTAGTCCCTTGAAGTGTCGGTTTTAAATTGACACTAAAAGAAAAAACATATATGTATACATTAAGTGTCGGTTTTAAAACGACACCAAAACTCAATAGTGTCGATTTAGAGTCGACACCAAAAATTTGACTTTTTGTCACGTAGAATAGGTGTTGGTTTTATGAACAGACACTAAAAGTAAAAGTGTCAGTTTAAAACCGACACCAAAAGTACAGTTTGTAGTAGTGCCTTGATCTCGCCACTTCCACTTGAATACACCGTTAGAATTGGCACTCCTTGACCCACTGAACATCATTCACAAAGACTGAATATGGTCAAATTCAGCCAGTCCATTCCCCAAACAACCTTAACAGTCAATGCAAAGTTCTGAAAACATAGAAAATCTAATAAGTTCTTTCTGTTAACACCCCCCAAAAAAACCATCTCTTGACAACAAACTCAAGAAAATTTATGAAGCCGAATCGATCTAAATCGATATTATGACTGATATAAATCTCCAAGCAATCAAATGAAAAGCTTCCATAGATATAGTTTCACCTATCTATAATGATTATGCCACTATAAATTTCAACTAAAAGGAGCAACTATAACTCCTACATTGCTTCTACATTAATCATCCACAAACAAATCTTCTTCTCAAATAAGAAAAAAGTTCTTTCTGTTAACACCCAAAAACAACCCAAAAAATCAAATAAATTCTTTCTGTTTTAACCCCAAAAAAACCATCTCGTACTTTTCAGGAAACTAAAGAAAAAAAAAAATAGTTCAAGTAAAAGAAGCATCCAAGCTCATGACAACAAACTCATGAAACTTTATCTTGTCGAGAGAAATTCGGCAAAGCGAAGAACTTCAAAGCATCATTGCCAGTAATGCGGCCATCACCGCCTAATTAAAGAAAGAAAAAAAAAATACGAATTTGACAGAGGCTAAACCTTGAAGACAATGAATTGAGAATTTAATCCCATAGTAGGGTGTTTCATCTCAACTCAATATTCAAAATAAAAAGAAAAGCCATACCGAAACAACAAAATATATAATGTGAGAATCACATATACCTAAATCGATGAAAAGTTTATAATCGTGGAGAAGAGGCGACGATTCACAGCGGAGATGTTGTGAAACAACGAGAAGATCAAAGAAAATAGGTGAGGCGCGAATACAAGTCCATAGCAATATGAGTTTGGGTTTGAGGTTGAAGAATGACGACGATTGGAAGCCATTGTATCTGTAGCTGCTGCGATTAGGGTTTTTAGAATTGGAAAGTGAGTGAGAGAGGGTTGAGTGATGAGAGATTCGTTTACGGATTAATTGAAATGAGTAATTAAATAATATTAATTATTTAAACTAACAGAAATCTCAACATGATTTTTTTTAATTTAAAAAAAGATGGTTTAATTTTTTGGGTTTAATTATTGGATTTATTTGTTAATGGGAGATCAAACCTATTAAGATCGTTAAATTTAACAGAATATTCTTTTATTTTTAAGGTATATTCTGTTAAACCAAGAAACCAAGAAATGCCGTTAGATAGGCACTTTTAATATATAAAGACTAGCAAAAAGCTACGTGCGAGGCACGTATACTAAATTTTATGCTTTTTTTTTTCTATGTTATTTGAAAGTGATACAATTAAAAATTAAAGAAAAAATATCATTAGTTATTAGGTGAGATTATTATTATGTGTATAAGAAGAAATCACAAATTAATTAATCTTATAATCTTAACTTTAATCAAATAGGGTTCTAGATATATGAACAATAAATAATCACGTAAAAATCAAAAATAATTATTTGAATAAATAATTCAATATACACAGTTATATATATGAATCCCATTAATCAAAAATAATTATCATATGAACAATAATTTGTCACGATATATGTTTCCCAATAAAGAAATCCACCTCTTCATAGTCAAAAATAAATAATACATGTAATACAAATCTTTGTAATAGAGTACCTAAAAGAAACAAAACTTCAGTTACCATAATTGGAAAAGGTTTAAGTGAACTAAATAATGACTAAGAAGATCTAAATTACAAAATGAAAATAACATGTCTATATGAGTATGATTTTTTTGCTATATATATGAGCATGATTGATCTAAGAGAAAATAGATAAACCTATAAACATATAAATATACTTAATATTAATTTTGACAAAGAAACAATTCAATTATAAACAATTCTAAATATCAGCTTGACAATTTCAACACACTAATTACTCATTAAATAATCATAATGTATACATCATGATAATTTTATTTTATTTGTTATCAAATGATAGAGATTATTGAGGTTTTCAGCCATGGAAAACACACTATGATCAAAAAGTAATGCTCATTAATTGTATATTTCAAAGAAACCCAAATTTCCATGAATGTCCCTAATAAGATATAAACAATAAAGTAGTAAATTAAAAAAAAAAGTAGCAAAATTTCAGTTAATATAAGAAATAGAACAAATTGAAGATTTATACAATACTGGAATTTGAACTCTTAGAGGCCATTAGTGAAGGGGCGAAACTCGTTAGATCCCCTAGTAGAACACTACCTTAATGGTCTGAACACAAAAATTGTAGAAATCAAAATATGAATAAATTAGCATCATAAACAAAATGAAAACTAAAGGGAAAAGACTTAATAATTAAACATGACAAATAATTATTAATTGAATTAAAAAGTTAAGATTATAAGATTAATTTAAATTATTGTTCATATATTGATTAAACCCATTAATCAATATATGAACAATAATTTGAATTAATCTTATAATCTTAAGTTTAATCAAATAGGGTTTATAAAAGAGGCATAAATAATCAAATAGGGTTAGAAATACGGTAATTAAAGAAAATCTATAACACTATTCTTTTTTTGATTTAATGGGATTTATTTTATTATATATAAATAAAAAATGACCCATGAATTTCTCATAAACCATTTTATTTTTAATAATAAGCTCACCCATGAATTTCTCATAAACTAAGAATTCAAATAATTAAACGTGACAAATAATTATTAATTGAATTAAAAAGTTAAGATTATAAGATTAATTCAAATTATTGTTCAGATATTGATTAAACCCATTAATCAATATATGAACAATAATTTGAATTAATCTTATAATCTTAACTTTAATCAAATAGGGTTTATAAAAGAGGCATAAATAATCAAATAAGGTTAGAAATACGGTAATTAAAGAAAATTTAGAACCCATTTTTTTTTTTGATTTAATGGGATTTATTTTATTATATATAAATAAAAAAATAACCCACCCATGAATTTCTCATAAACCAAGAATTCTGTTATATAGGCACACTTTATATAGAATAGATAGTAAACACTAAATTTATATAGTTTATTAATATAAAATTATGAAACTAAAAAATATCTAAAATATTTTTAAAAATAAAATAAAAAAACTATTATTTATTTTATTATAATATTAATTTATTTCAAATATTTTTATTTTTAATAATATATAATAAATAAGTAAATATATTTTAGTATAAATAAATTTATTACAGTATTTTAATCAAACTTATCATACAGCTTTTTCTTAAAGTTGAGTTGTACTAATTTTAAATTTTAGCTGTAATTTTTCTATAAATTTTTCAATATGCTGAGTTCTAACAGATTACTAAACATCTTTATAGTACAATTTTTTCAGGTTGAAGATTTAAAGTTTTTCAAAAGTTATGCCAAAATACCCCTAAAAGAATAGGTAATTACAAATTTATAGACTTTTATACAATATGTGTAATACCCTACTAAATTAGGCGTGTTATCGTGATTTAATACTAATTAATTGTGCAATATGTTGCTAATCAATGAGTTTGTTGGAAAACGTATTAAAACTTTAAATAATTAACCTTTAAAATTTAAATAAATAAATTTTACAAAAATTGGGATCCCGTCTTTCAAAAAGTTACAATTGTATTACAAAACATTAGTTACAAAAGTTGTCATCTAGCAACTAATCAAAATATAGCCTACTGTCCCGAAGATCGAACACTCCAAGTCTAACTGCCCCAATATGTACAATATTAATCTGCTCGCACTCACTGCCGCTTAGTCTTGCCCTTACCTACACATGTAAGAATAACTGTGAGTCGATAGACTCAGTAAGAAAAGTATAATCATAACATAAACTTAAACCAGATTATAACTAGGCTCCCATACACCCAATCATAACCCTATCATGCGTCCCACGCGTACTGAGTCTAGAATGTTCGTATGACAGTATCATTGACCATAATATCAACTGATACTCGATACTTTAGTTGTACCGATGTGATAGCGTCAATTAGTACTTTGCCAAACATATAATCGTCAATATTCAGTGCAACTCTATGTACACTAATACTGCTACTACTAATACGTTATCTAACATGCATTTATAAACATGCATGCTAAATGTGTAATCATATATGCATATCATTATATTAATCTTACCTTAATTTTGAATTCAAGTGTGTCGGCCAACCATGAGTGGAAATTGCTGCTCGATGATTTACAGGCCCCTAAGTCACAACATTCATAAAATTGATAAGTGACACGCTAAATTATTTTTCGGGGACTTAAAATAAAAACTAGAAGTTTTCATATTGATGGATAGTGTGGCAATATCCTAAAATATCGTTAAAACACGACAAACTAGGGCTCCAAAACTACTAGAACTGGTAAATAAGATTCATAAAATGGATAACCGGTTTCTAGGATTCTACCTAAGGGAACGGTTAACCAGTTCTACAGGGCTACCTGAACCGGTTAACCGGTTTCCTGTAAAAAAACTCTAAAAACTTCATTAACAACTCAATTTTATCTCGAATTGTATCAAACTCTCTAGACCACCTAATTAAGTCACAAAGAACATAATCCAAGCAATAAAATAGATATAAGCTCTTGAAATCAAATCTACCATTAAAGAATAAAGTTTGAGCTCAAAAGCTCAAACCTTGTCTAATCTTAACCACAAGCAACCAAAACAGCTAAAAACTACTCTTACAACATATTTCTAACACCAAAAAATAGAAACAAACCTAAACAATTCATACATCAACCCTAACTCAGATTTTTGCATGAAAATTAACCTTAAAACTTGAAATTCAAAGGAACAAAGAAGGGGGAAGCTTACCTCACCACACACTTGAGTTACAACAACTCAAACCCTCAAGAATTGGTCTGATTTGAGGAGAAATTGCTGGTTCTTCTTGTCAAACACACCAAAGAGGGAGAGAAAGAGGTTTGCTTGATTTTGTAATTTTTTTTTTTTATTTTTAAGACAAAGATAAATAATCTAACTAATATTTAGCTTAAAAAATCAATTAGGGATATACTATAAATTCCACTAACTAAAATTAATAATTAACTAAGGAAATGACCAAAAACCCTTAGCTTAGCCATTAAATAAATAACCTATTTAGGAGTAAAATTGTCTTAAACTATAACCCTGATGATAACCCGAAATTAAATGTCTAACTAAATTGTCGTGCTATTTCTAAGGTACTAAACCATAACAAAGTGACTCTATAGGTCATACGTCGCATTCCACTGTTACCAGGCATAAAATATGAAAATCATAAAATTTTACATACATCATGATTAATACACCTAGAATTCAATATATTTCCATAATTTCATAAATAGTAATCAAAAGTCTAATTCTAAACTTAAACCCAAATTATCTACTAAATCTTATATTAAAGCTAAGCGATCATTACAATATGTATAAAAATATAGAATTTTTTTAAAATGTTATTTTATCAAAAACAAAGTCAACAAAAAATTAAAAAATGCGAACCAATTAACTCTAATTATTCTTCCCCATATTTTTTATATTTATTTTAAACTTTCCCAATTTGAAAAAAAAAATGTTTTTACAAATTATTTGTTGGAACTTATTTTACTAGGATCTAGATTTACTAACATGTATGTTTGATTATATTCTATAATCTAACATCCTAAACATGAATTTCTTAAAACAATGAAATAAACACATATAAAGTTCTAGAAAACTTTAAATTGATAGCAGTAGAATATTATGGCTCATTCTGTTCAGATCTCTAACCTTTGTTTGTTTCTGTCACATAGTATTGTCAAGTTCCGAACCTGAATCTCCTTAAGTGATGAAATTCTTCACAATCTTCTACACTACGATTGAGTATTGACTTGAATTGTGTGGGCAAGATACTCTTTACTATAGCGTTTGAAATTCTAGAAGAGAATAGAAGAGGAATTCGAAATCAATAGAGAGGCTCTTAACTTTTCAGTTATCTGACAGAATAATCTGATGATGCATATCAAAATAGGAGCCTATCATTATCCATTTATAGAATTTAATCTAGGGTTAGGATTCAAACTACATATAATTAAAAAAGATAACATAATAGCCAAATAAACCATTAAGTGGTCGACCATACAAGTGGACTCCAGTAGTTTTAATTTTGTTTATCTCACAGCTTATTTTTTTCTTTCACAAATGTCATATTTTAATTTTAATCCTATAAATATAAAATCTATATAATTAATAATAATAATTAATTATAAAATAAAATTTCTATTTAATTTATTTATTAATTAGACCTTATACAATATCTTAATTAATAAATAAACCCTAAATCTTCTCTTTCTTCTCAATTAAGTCCATCTTAGAGAAAATTTATAAATAAGACATAGTCTAATTTAAATTCTAATTGGTTAATTAAAATCAATTAACTAAGCCTACAAACTAATATTATCTCAACTAGTGCGGAGACCATGAGCTTATATAATCAAGCTCCCAATAGCAATTCTAGAATTTACCAAGTAAATTCTTTAACTTATTAATTCCTCATACTCCACTATAGATTTAGAATTGTACTTCTAATTACATAAAACACTCTATATGTTCTAAATATAGATACGCTATTAATTATCTATTATTATAATCCAAATAATCAAAGATCCTCTATAGATAATTTACATCGAGTAGAGACAAATTTATCGTTCTACCCTTCAATATATTTTATCCTTAAAACACTTAGCGTCCTATAAATGATATTTTAGTAAACTAATATTATTATTGAAATAAGAGCTCTTTCATTTATCTCTGTTAAGCCAAGCTCAAAGGAAATCATCATTTCACGTCTTTGTCATTATAGAAGCTATAAATTTCATATCTATGATTAGCGCTCCCACTTAATTGTACTACCATGTTCCCAAGATGTAAGTATTGGACCAATTCATTTGGTCAGCTTTAACGAATAACTCAAAGAACACAAATAATACAATTAAGCTAGACTTAACGATCTCAAGATTAAGATCTATTGATCTAAGATCAACTAAATAATATTGACTTAGAAAGATATAACGGTAAGTTTATGATATTTTATCCAAACTCAATATCGGTCCAATTTGATTTATACTTCTTACATCCGATACTAGTACACTTTACCAATGCCCTAGAAAGGACATACCACTTATCTAAGTGTAAGTAAATTTTATCATCAATTATCACGTCAGTGTAAATCCAATGCACTGATAAATGATAGGACTTAAACTTTGAAGAATACAATCACAATTACTTTTCACTGTGATGACATCACTGTAACTGTGGATAACTATATGTTCTGGATATATCAAAATTTTTATTTTAACCTATAAATATGAAAATAACATGTAAACTTAAATGACTTCTAATATTCTATTGATAGAAAATAAGATTATATTGAAATGAGATTTATTTAGGACATAAAATCTCAATATTATTATACTTTAAAAACAATAAAAATAAAAATTACCCTCAAAAGAAAAAGATACTAATAAGCAGAAATATAGTAAATTAATTAAATTAGAACTTCCCTTCTCTTCAAAAAGGCACATCTAAATATGGAATGGAAAATAATTTAAGTGATATTTAGTTGGAAGGAATGAAAACATAAGAATAAGAATGACAATAAAAATAAAAATAGAATAGAATTATATTTAAAATGCTTAAAAAATTGAAAAAAAAATATTAAAATTTTATTCATCTTGCAATGGAATGATCTTTCTTTCAATTTTAAAATAGAATAGTCAATCCATCAAAATAATAGAAAAGTCATTCTATTAGAATGACAGTCCAATACTTTAACTAAATAAAGGAATGGAATAAAAATTATTTCCTTTCTATTCTATTCTATTTCATTATCTCTAACCAAATTCTACCTTAGTGTAACTTAGTACATGAATCTTATTCCAAAATTAATTAAATAAAGAAGAAAAATAAAATTCAAATTCACTCCATGGTAGTAGTATACTTGCAAACACAAACAAAACATATTGAAAAATAAATATACATTATTAATTTTGAATAATTGTTATATTACTAAATATATCTAGTAAAGTATTATCAAATTAATCACAAATCATTACAAATCACTACCCTGGTATATCTGTTAGATGATTTTCTACGAAGCTAGGAGGAGCAGCACAAGGTGCCCATAGAGAAGGAGTGAGACCAGGCATCAGTAACTGGAAAAAAAATGGTAGCTGATGGTGGCGCCCGACTTATGGCACTTGGTCGTCCGTTCATGAATAGGAGAGTGTCCATGGATGTTGGGGGAAGCCGTGGAGACAATAGTGGGATTCGCAACAACCAGGCAACCCCACGATGGGATATTAGGCCTCATTGGATTGAACTTTCTATGTTCGATGGCGATAACCCAGACAGATGGTTATTGAAAGCTGAACGGTATTTTTCCATTCATCGTATGACAAATCAAGAGTGTTTGGAAACTGCTGTAATTAGCTTGGAGGGAGAGGCTTTGATTTGGTTTCAATGGGAACATCGTCGATGACCATTTTTGAATTGGGAGGACTTGAAGATGCAGATGATTTGGAGGTTTCGACCCCTGCCCAGTGAATCAATGTATCGAGAATTCCTTTCCCTCAAACAAGAAGGTACTGTACATGAATATCGTAAGAGATTTGAGTTGCTTGCTTCTTCTTTAGAATGGATTTTAGAATATATATTAGAATCTTCTTTTATTAATGGGCTGAATTCATAGGGTATGAAGTAACCGTAATGGGCCCAAGTGGGCTGGAACAAGTTATGGAATCAGCCTAAAATGTAAAATTGGAGTTGTTGGCTCAACAAAAGTAAAAATCTGTAATACGATGCTTTGTTTCACGATTCCAAGGAGGGCTAACTGGAAGTGGTGCAAGTAGCTTTGTTCCACATTCAACAAATTTCAGAGATGAAGGTCGGCCAGTTGGGAATGGATTTCGACGACTCACGGAGACTTAAATTCAGCATAAGAAGACTCGGGGATTATGTTTCAAATGTGATGAAAATTTTTCCCCTGGTCATCGGTGCAAAAAAACTGAACTCCAGGTCATTATTGCTTAAGAATTCAGTAAAACAAAGAGAAGGAAACATAGATGACTTGGATGAGGTTGTTGAAGAAGTAGATACCAAGATGGAAAATTAATTCGTAGAGGTTTCCCTTAATTTTGTTATTGGTTTGACATCCTCAAAAACTTTAAAATTATGGGAACACGTTAGTTCTCAGTCGGTGGTGAATCTCATTGATAGTGGGGCGACTCATAATTTTATCTCAAATGTTCTAATACGAATTTTGCAGCTGCCTATCATAGCCACAACTCCTAGTGTCATACTGGGTACGAGACAATCAACTGAGACAAGAGGCATATGTAAGAGGGTGTCACTCATTATGCAAGGGGTGGAAAAAATTGAAGATTTCACTCACTATGAAGTTCATTGTGGGAAACACAGCAGTAAGTTTTCAAGGAGACCCAACTTTACATAAGACCCTTGTGTTTTTAAAAGCTATGATGCAAACAATTAAACGAGAGGGGCATGGATTAATTATTTAGCTTGGGGCTGCCTCCATTGAGAACGAGAATGATGAAATACCTGCTGAAATTAAAGAAGTATTAAATGAGGCCAAAGAAATCTTTGAAATGCCAACAAGACTTCCACCATTTCAAGGCCACGAGCATTCGATCGTCTTACGAGAAGGTACATCGCCAATAAGTGTTCGTCCATACTAGTATCCATAAGCCTAGAAGGATGTCATTGAACAATTAGTGGAGGAGATGTTAGCTACAGACATTCCTCAACCGAGGGTCAACCCATTCTCTAGTCTGGTGTTGTTAGTTCGCAAAAAGGATGGGAGTTGGCGGTTTTGTGTGGACTACTGTGCCTTGAACCGTGAGATAGTACCCAACCAGTTTCCGATTCTTGTTATTTTTGAGCTAATAGATGAACTCCATGGAGCCACTATCTTCTCGAAGCTCAATTTGAAATCAGGATATCACCAAATCGAGTGAAGCCTTCTGATATGCATAAGACGGCTTTTCGAACTCATGATGGACATTATGAGTTTCTAGTAATGCCATTTGGTCTTACTAACACCCCGACCACCTTCTAGTCATTGATGAATGAGGTACGTTCCCATCTCTATCAATTTGTCTTAGTGTTTTTTTTATGACATTTTGGTTTATAGTAGCAGCTTAAGCGACCATGTGCAACACCTTTCCAAAGTTCTTCAACTCTTGTCCAACCACAAGCATTACGCTCATCTCAAAAAATGTTCATTTGCTCGTCAAAAATTGGATTATTTGGGTCACATAATTTTGAGGGAAGGAGTAGTGTTGGACCAATCCAAGATTCAAGTTATGTTAGAGTGGCCTAAATCCAAGAACATCAGGGAGTTACGAGGTTTCTTAGGCTTAATAGGTTATTATCGTAAATTTGTTAAAGGGCATAGTGAAATGGCTTGGCCATTGACGGAGCAATTGAAGAAGGACAAATTTGGATGGAATGAGGCTACAACTATCGCTGTTGTAACACTTAAGCAAGTTATGACCATGGTGCCTGTGCTGGCTTTGCCCGATTTTGACCAACCCTTTGTAGTGGAAACTGATGCGTCAAGATACGGCGTCAGGGCTGTTTTGATGCAAAACTAGTGACGCGTGGCTTATTACAGTCAAGTTTTAGGACAGCAAGCAAGGTTGAAGCCTTTTTATGAAAAAGAGTTGATGGCAATTGTATTTGCAATCCAAAAATGGAGGCCATATTTGTTAGGAAGACAGTTTGTGGTGCCGACTGATCAGTAAAGTTTAAAAATCCTACTTGAACAAGGTATTGTTGCCCCAGAATACCAGCGTTGGATGGTTAAGCTCATGAGGTACAATTTTGAGATTCAGCACAAGTCAGGGGTAGGAAACCGAGTTCCTGATGCTTTATCAAGAGTTCACCAACCAGTTGAATTTAAAAATATGCTTGTTTCTCAAGGTATTGACTGGGTAGCAATGCAACATGAAGTGCAACAAGATCCGTTTTTAACTAGAATGGTTGCTGATTTACAATAGGGGAGGTCGAGAGCAGCTGAGTTTTCTTTGGAGCATGGAAAATTAATGTACAAAGGGCATTTGATATTGTCCAAAGATAGCTCACTTATTCCTACTATTTTGCGAGAATACCACAACTCTCATTTGGGTGGACATTTAGGTGAGAAGAAAACTTTTTGAAGGATTGCTTTTGATTTTTATTTGGTGGGAATGAGAAAAATGGTGGTTGACTAGGTATGAGAATGTTAAGTGCGCCAAAAACATAAGACTATGAATACTTCTCCTGCGGGTTTGTTGCCGCCTATAGCATTACCCTCGCTTGTTTGGGATGAATTGACTATGGATTTCATAGAAGGGTTACCCCGTTCACACGACATGGACACTAGGGTTGTACATAAACTATTGTAAACTGCCCAACCCGAATAACCGTCCAAACCAAACTGAGATAACCCGACAAAAAATACAAACCGAAAAACCCGACGAAAATATAACCTGCCCAATCTTTATATTGGGCGGGTTAAAAATAATACTAACCTAACCAACCCGATTAAGAGAGTTTTTATATATTTATATTTATATATCATATAATTTATATGACTATTTAAAAAACATAAAGTTGAAACTAATATGATTTTTTATGGTGATTGATTTGAACTTTGAATTCAATCTATATATATATTTGTCTCATTATTACATTTAACTAAAATATAACAATGGAATGTAGAAATAAAAAAAACATATTAGTGGTCGGTTTGGACGGGTTAACCCGACCAAACCGACTAATTTCGGGCGAGTTACTATTTTCTTTTTTCTTAATTGGGGGTTACAGTTAGATTTTTATAACCTTGTGGGCGTGATCCTCCAGTGCTTCTTCGTTACCAAAAGAATGCTACTCCAGTGTCTTCGGCGGATGAAATGTTAAAAGAGCGAGATGCGCAGCTAGATGACCTTAAAATGCACTTGCTTCGAGCTCAACAGAAAATGAAGGATGTGGCAGATAAAAACAAAAGGGATGAACAATTTGCAGTTGGCGAAAAGGTGTTTGTCAAGCTCGAATCTTATCGACAGAAATCCTTGACTTTTCGACGCAATGAGAAACTGTCACCTCGTTTTTATGGACCATTTGATGTTTTCGCACGAATAGGGACTGTTGCCTACAAGCTTGCACTACTAGCCATTTCCTCGGTGCATCCCGTGTTCCATGTTTCACAGTTGCAGCGTGCCCATGGGGTGACTCACTCTTCTTCATTACTACCACCATAACTCAATCCTGATTTGGATATGATAGTTGAGCCAGCTGAAGTTTTAGGTGTACGAAACACTCAATCTAATGGAATGGGGGAAATAGATGTCTTAATCTTATGGAAGGACCTACCAATGTTTGAAGCTACTTGGGAAAACTACAACAACTTGCTACAACAATTCCCTCAATTCCACCTTGAGGACAAGGTGAAAGTTTGGGCAGCAGGTAATAATAAGCCATCAATTCGTATACCTATGCTAGAAGATCTCGCAGTAATTGAGATGAGTTATTTAAGAAAATTTATGATTTGTTTTGCCTTATGATTTAATTGGAATTATTTGTTTCTGTTTTTGTGATAATAACTTTGTTTGGAAAGTTTAGAGAATTAAAATAGAGAGGGGAATGTGAGGAGGGTCAGACTTTTGATTTGTAATAGAGCAGTAGCTTTTGGAGAGAAACCAGGTCTCTCGAATATCTGGGCAATTTCTTATTTTCAATAAATACTCTCTGTTTCTCTATATACATTTTTCTTATATTTTCCTTGTTTGACTCAATACACTTCTGGTGTGTACCAAGATCACCCAATAAAAGTGTGCATGAATTGCATATCGGAACAAATTTAAATGTAGAAAGGTGGACAAATATACTAGATCAATAGGAAGTAAACCATCTATCCGGTTCCAAAAATCTAACATAACTTATAAACCATATAATCATTAACAGAAGAAGTAACCAGCAATTAAAAATAAAGTGCATTGAAAAAAAAACGCTTGAATCGACACATCCAGTGTAAAACTATTTAGGTCATTCTTATTTCTGCTTTCTATATTCCTTTGTGATCATCCCTTAACAAAACTTTACAGCAATTACTGTATTCAACATATTTATCTCAAATGATTGAAACATCATGAAAGACTAAAAAGGTAAATGAAAAAGAGTTGTTTGTTCTTATGATAAGAATAAAAAAGGTAAGAGTTACAACATACAAAGACTGATTTTAAATTCTGCATATGATGTGTAGATTTTGAAAGTCAGTGATATCTCTAGGAGAGAAACAACATACCAATTCCCTGTATAATCCCTGCTGCACATCTCTCAGTAGCATGGATTATATTAGAGTTCTTCTTGTGCATTACTGACCTACATGCCCAAGAAATAAGAAAGCTTTGAATCGTAATAATTCAATTTAGAACTATGACAAAAACTAATATTGACGAATTCTCAACAGTTCAGCATCATTGCCACAATCACCACAAACAAGCATTATTGGCAGGAAGTTTTTGGTAAAACGTCCAAAGCTATCCAACTACTATGGATTATCTTTACATCTAACTAAGCCGAAAATTGATCAAAATCAAAAAAATAACACTATCATTAACAAAACTGGAACTTTCAACAATGCTTCTTTATCTTGACTCAATAATTTTAGTGGTGATGACCACTCACTTAAATTTTGCTCCTGTAATCATTAACAAAAATTTATTAATGAATTATACATATACTCTAAAACTCATTCATAAATATACATAACATAATTAAAAATATATATATGAATTTCATAGCTAGCTAGTTGTGTTATGAATGTAATACAATAACAATAGTTTCATTTAAAAAAAAAAAAAAAAATTCTATGTTATTGTTAATCTAATAATCCAAACGTTACATAAGACATGATTTGCACAAATTATTAATATTGTATTTATTTTAAATAATGTTCCAAGAAATTTTTTAGAGAATTTTTGTTACCTTGAAATTTTCCTGTCTTTCCCATATAATAAGATCTTGTTGAGAGTAACTTTTCTCTTCCTTGTAATTTGCTTTAGTTGGTTTGATGGAGTTCCCTATATCAAAAGAAGAAAAAAATATTAGTTTTTATAAATTACTCTCTTTCAATGAATTGATCATATATTTTCCAATCAAAAAAAAAAAAAAAATGAAGTGTCATTGGTCAAAAAATAATAATACAGTAGAACCTCTATTTAAGAATACTCTATTCAAGAATAACCTCTAATTTGTTATAAAAAAATCAAGTTCCGATTTGGGCCAGTTATAAATAAGAATAACCTCTAAATTGTAATTAGTTATACATTTTCTAAGTCCTGTATTAACAAAGTATACCTCTATATAAGAATAATTACATCTTAATAAAATATATACATGTATTTTGTAAATTTATTTATATAAAATTAATAATTTTATTTTAAATTATATTACATGTATGAAATTATATTTACTCTAAAATATTTCTATTACGATATAGTATTAATGATTATTTATTGTTATTATTATTACATTGATATTTTTTGGTTTTTTAATTTTTTTTTTCTAGTGTAACTCTATTTAGTTATAACCTCCCAATTAGAATATAATTTACTTGGTCCCAAGTGTATTCTTGGATAGAGGTTCTACTGTAATAATAAAAAATCTTAAAATAACAAGATTAATAATTAATCAAAAATGGTAGTGTCATAATTTTGCTTAATCAAGTTATTGAATTAATTAATTCAAATTTTAAGTTGTACTGATAAGAAGTTTTCCAATCTAGTTTTCTGTACAAAGCATAATTAAAGTAGCCATATATATGATCAATCTATTTTCGTTTGTAATTATAAAGTCATGAGCTTAATTTGTACAGAAAACAAGAATTATTACTTTGGTTTAATTTGTTATTGCTTTTGGGGTATATATGTTATACTTAATATATCTCACTCACTACTTCACTCTCTTAAAGTTAATTAATTCTCTTTCACTAATAAATGAAGAATTCATGAATGAATTAAAGAAGAAAGAAGAAGAAGAATAGAAGAACATTTTAGTTACCATCAAGATTTCTCTGAAGGATGCCTTTTTTGTTTCCATACTTAATTACTACTTCAACTTCAACACACACTCAAATATTAATAACTTTTTTCTTTTCTCTAATTAACATTTAACACCTACGGTTTATCTATATATACCATATGATTAATATAATTCTACTCAAATTAGGTTTTATATTTAACTTTTAATTTATTTTTATTTAAAAAAAGATAGATATTTTATCAAATTTTCTCCTCACCGACATCATTTTCAAATGATTTTTTAAAATAATAATAATAATAATAATTTCAAACTATCATAAATTTTTACACTAACTTTGATTTTATTATGTATTTATAAAATAAATGTGATTTTAAATGGCCTTAGAATTGAGAGGAGCCCATATTGATACAGTTCTTCTTCGTCTTCTTCCTTCTTATACAGAAAACAAGAATTATTACTTTGGTTTAATTGTTTTTGAGGTATATATGTTAAACTTAATATATCTCACTCATCATCACTTCACTCTCTTAAAGTTAATTAATTCTCTTTCACTAATTATAGATGAAGAAATCGTGAATGAATGAATTAAAGAAGAAAAGAAGAAGAATAGAAGAAGAACATTTTACTCACCATCAAGATTTCTCTGAAGGATGTCTTTTTTGTTTCCATACTTAATTACTACTTCAACTTCAACACACACTCAAATGTTAATAATTTTTTTCTTTTCTCTAATTAACACTTACACCTATGCTTTATTTATATAAAGAATATCATTAATATAATTATACTCAAATTAGGATTTATATTTAACTTTTAATTTATTTTTATTTAAAAAAAAGATAGATATTTCACCGACATCATTTTCAAATGATTTTTTTTATTTAATAAAATTAATTATTTTAAACTATCATAATTTAATTTTGTAAACTTCGAATTTATTGTGTATTTATGTAATAAATGTGATTTAAAATGGGCCTTAGAATTGAGAGATAACCAATAACAACAACCACTCTCTTCTCATTACCAACCTCAACAATGGCTGCTTCCACCACTCTCGGAGTCTTTTCTGGAAACACTTCCACTCGAATTTTCTTCCCAAAAGTGGACTCATCATCATCCATTAGAGTTTCTCTAAAGACCAATGCTTCCGCTGTTTCCGACCTTGGTTTCGTCACTTCGCAGCTCAGTAATTGCATATTTGAACAGATTTAAATGTAGAAAGGTGGACAAATATACTAGATCAATAGCAAGTAAACCATCCATCCGGTTCCAAAAATCTAACATAACTTATAAACCATGTAATCATTAACAGAAGAAGTAACCAGCAATTAAAAATAAAGTAAAAAACGCTTGAATCCACACATCCAAAGTGAAATACCAAGAGGAATTATATCTTACATTCAAACTTTTGTTCCTCACAAATGAGTAAGTAAACACATTCTTGTCCAAGGAAAGATTTTAGTATCATCTTCTAACTAAGAAAAGGACTATATTGTTTTCTTAATTCTAAACTTTATTGAAAGTGAAAGAACAGAGTAAACTAATCATAAGTTAGAGATAAACAAGCCTGATCAACACAATTATAGAAAAAACAAAACCTTTATTCATTACCCTATCTTTATCCATTCAAACTTTTCTCCATCATGATTGTTTCCTCATTACAAATGAGTAAATAAACTCATTCTCGGCCAAGAAAAGCTTTCACTATCATCTTCCCTTTTCTAACTAAGAAAAAGACTACATTGAATCATTGAAATTTGCACACACAACAGACATTAATTTCTTAATTCTGGACCTTGAAAGTACAAGAACAGAGTAAATGAATCATAACAAATCAAACTTATATTCAAATGAGTAAGTGAACACATACATTCTTGTCCAATAAAAGATTTCACTATCATCTTCCCTTTAGAAAAGGACTAATATTAGAACAATTCATGTGTTAATCATGACAAAATTGAAAATTACACAAAGATATAGTATTGAAAATTGATCAGTATGTATAGTAGGTAGCTATAGACAACGGTAATATTATGATTATGATTAGGATTAGGATTAGGATTAGGATGAAGAGGATGAAATCAATTGGCAGTGGGCATTGAGTAACGGCACAAAGGGCAGAAATGACTGGTCTCCAACCATCGAACAATACAATCCTTGTGAAACACATGAGAACAAGGCATCTCAACAACCACTCTGCTGCTCATCTCAATCTCATCATCATCATCATCATCACACGAATCACCCAACGACGGCACCATCTTCTCGAAACATATGGTACAATTGCAACTACTCATCAAACCCACATCGTTTAACTCCTTGAGAGCCCTTACGGAGTCTTTCGCTGCAGGAATATTGACATTAATATTTATATTCTCCTGATTTTGCTCTTGTTGTTGTTGGTGTTGGTATTCAATACTAGCAGTTAGGGCAGTGATATCGAGACAGATATTGAGACCCAAAGCTTGGGAGTTATTAGAATAATAATCATGAATTATGGGCAAAACGTAAGCAGTAGCAATTCGTGAAGTTAATGAAGATGGGATTTGGATGGAAGGGGTGCCCATTACTCCAGCCAGAATATATTCAGTGATTGCTAAATAATCAGATAAGTATTGGGCAAAAGGAACCACCGTATAGTAGTGACGACTGTCGATGAGGCGGTGGATATCAAGGAGTATGTGGCGAAAGTTGACATGAAAGGCTATGAATTTATCATTCGTCGTCACTATTGGCCGCCGTTGTTGCTGCTGTTGTTGCTGTAAGACTGCTTCTCCATCGTTACAGACCACGTTTATGTCGTAATGACAATCAAACAGAGGCAGTGCCGCCATTGTAAAATTAAAATTGAAAATTAACGGTCACTAGGTAGCCAAAGATAACAACTTTCTTTCTGGGGGATTTCAAATGGAAGAGGAGGCGGGAGTAGCTGGTAAGGGAGGGAAATTAACCAAACAACTCTTGATAATGGAATGGATTCTAAGAAGAGTGTTGTTGGTGTTGAGTACTGTGTCTGTGTGTATATACAGCTGTATACCCTTGGTAAAAGAGGGAAACCAAATAAGGAAATAGTCGATCAATTCAAATATACAAGTCAACTGAAATTTTGTTACCGTTGTATTTATTATTATATTATTATTTTATTACAAAATGTGGAAACAATGTATACCAAGACTTAATTGTATTATACTTATTAATTAATACATTGTAGATGACGTGACTTGTAATAATTCTATTTCTCATCAATTTATTTATATGAATTTACCATTTTTTTTGTATTTACCGTTGTATTTGGTACAAATTTTTTTTATTATATTATTATTATTATTTATTACATAATATAGAATAATACATTGTAGATGACGTGGACTGTAATTACTCAAACTAATTTAAATATACAAGTCAACTGAAAAGAAGCGCATATTCTATCACAACAATTTTTTACCGTTGTATTTTATTATTATATTATTATTTATTTATTACAGAATAGAGAAACAAGATATAACCAGGACTTAATTGTATTATACTTATTAATTAATAAGTTGTAGATGACGTGGCTTCTAATCACTCAATCTCAGTGATTCTATTTCTCATCAATTTATTTATATGTATTTACCACTTTTTTTGTATTTACCATTGTATTTTGTACAACTTTTTTTTATTATTATTTATTACAAAATATAGAATAATACATTGTAGATGACGTGCACTGTAATTACTCAAACTAATTTAACAGTGATTGATTCTATTCCTCATCAATTTATTTCTATATTTATAATAAGTATTTTCATTAAAATTAGAGTTTTTTTTTTTTTTTTTTTTTTTTTAAATATTATACCTAAAATTGATTTTATTTGTAAAAATACTTTCAATAAATTTATTTACATAAATAACGATGTACCACGTCAGCATAAATACCGAAATTTAAAATTATTACCGAAAATGGAAGAAACTTAAAAATTTTGCTTCCAGAAATTTCAGTATTTTGCAAGTTTTTTTTTTTTTTTTAAAAAAAAAAGCAACATTTTAGTTGCTTTTGATGTAAATAATATATCAATTAGTTACTTTTTATTAAAAA
Organism: Cannabis sativa; assembly: GCF_029168945.1. NCBI lineage: Eukaryota > Viridiplantae > Streptophyta > Magnoliopsida > Rosales > Cannabaceae > Cannabis > Cannabis sativa. The sequence goes on from NC_083603.1 coordinate 48,398,349, forward strand.
AAATTATTTCAAGATAATTTTTTCTCATACACATTTTGTTGTTTAATTTGATCAAATAATTTTAATAGAGAAATTTGATTTTCTATACTTACATACACCTAATATTTTTTCTCTAAACACATAACATTTAAATTTTGTGGGATATGACACATTAGATTAATTGTTTACATTATTACTGTCACACGGTAAAAATTACATTTATGCTGTCTTTGTCTTTTTCTTTTCCTTTTATACTGTAGATGCCAAAAATTACATACCAAGCCTCTATCCTCCACACCTACATACATAACTACCCCAGTAATACGAGAAACTTGAAAACAACCATTACTTCCAGCAAGATGGAACAAAAATAGAAAAATCGACATTAAATAAATAATTAGAGCAGCTCCAAGGAGACTGCAAATTGATAGTATGGTGTATATATTTGTTCCAAGGAAGCTGCAAATTGAGCAGCATTTTGTAGGTTTCTCTACAGTGCACGACATATATGCCGTGCACTGTAGTCACGGCATGTTTTTTTTTTTTCTGTTAGTTTTTTTTTTTATAATTTAATTAATATTTATATTATTATATATGTAAAATTAAGAATTATTTTTTGGGAAATTTTTTAATACACATTTTTAAAAGTGACGTACGAATCTACTCCTATTTATTTCGGCACCCGACAAACTTTTTTAGTCTATTTTTTTTTATATAGTAGTGTATATTATAATTATTTAAGACATCCTGTAAAATTTAAAAAAATTTAGAAAAATTTAATACGCCGAAAATAATGCACTTCTTTAAAAGTGGTCCACTGATTTACTCCTACCTGTTTCGGCATTCGGGAGACTTGTTTAGTCTTTTTTTTATGGTCGTGTACATTATAGTTATTTAAAACATCCTGCAAAATTTAAAAAAATTTAACATGCCGAAAATAAAATTCAAACTTTCTGTTGCGGACTCTTTTATTTAGAAGAATACATTGTAAAAGCACCTTATAATATTTTTTTTTGTGTAAATTTAAATGTGAATATCATAAATGTAGATCACCTATTCACTGTGATGAAGTGGGTGAAAGAAAGTTCTTGGGTCCCGAAGCTGTTCAGAAAACAAGTGAGGCAGTTGATAAGATTAGAGCGCGAATGCTCGCGGCTCAAAGTAGGCAGAAGAGTTATGCCGATCCAAAGCGCAGAGATATTGATTTTCAGGTTGGGGACATGGTATTTCTCCGAATATCTCCGATGAAAGGCATAAAACGCTTTGGGAAGAAAGGAAAGCTTAGCCCGAGGTTCATTGGACCTTTTGAAATCCTTGAGATGATAGGGCAAGTAACATACAGGTTGGCTATGCCCCCAGTACTGGAAACTGTACATAATGTGTTTCATGTTTCAATGCTTCGGAAGTATGTCTCAGACTCGTCCATGTTTTGAGTAATGAAGCATTGGAACTTCAGCCGGACTTGTCATACGAGGAACAACTAGTGCAGATACTTGATAGAAGAGAGAAAGTCTTGAGAAGCAGGACAGTGGCACTGGTGAAAGTACTGTGGAAGAACAGTAAGGTAGAAGAGGCAACCTGGGAACTCGAGACGGATATGCAGCAGAAATATCCGGAGTTGTTCAGGTACATTTTGGGATGAAATTTCTATAAGGAGGGGGTAATTGTAATACCCGGAATTAAGAAATGGATTAACAAAACCCTAACTAGATAATTATGTATAATGGAGGAATTATATTATTATATAGTTCAATATATGTGATTTATATGAATTTTAATATATTAAAGACCCCGTTGGTGAGCCAGGGGCATTTTGGTAATTATGACCCAAAAAGAGTAAAATGATGAAATTAATTTAATTACCTGCTTAATAGAACTATATTATTATATAGTGTGCATGTGTTGTCTTTTCAGGTGTGTTTTGACAGGTTAGCGCGGTATAGTCACAACCGGAAATTTCGGGCGGAACCGGGTTCGGGCCCGAAATGTAAATTGGATTGATTTAATTGGCATTTTATTTGATGAGTTATAATCTGAAATTATTGTGAATTATTTATGCATGAAATGACTTATTTACCCTTGTGAGGGTGTAGGTGTGAATATTAAGTCCTAAGGGCATTTTGGTCATTTGACCCCTAATTACTATGTTTAGAAAATGTGATTTTTGAGGAAATAAAATGTTAATTTCTGGCTGTGTTTACCCCTCTCTTGGCCGACCCTTTCCCTCTCTCAAACCTCTCTTAAAATTTCTTTTTGTGGCTTTGGTAATTCGTTGATTTGAAGCTTGGGATTGGAAGATTTTTGGAGCTTAGAGTTAAGGGAATTCAAGCTTTGTTTGAGGTAGCTCTTGTTGTTTTTAATGTTGTTTTCCCTATTGAATTTATGGTGTTAAAAGCTTAGAAAAGCATATGTTGAATTGTTGAGTAGTGGGATTGCATGTTCATAGTTTTGAATGGTAATCTTGGTGGGTTTTATTATATTTTGCATAATTTGTGATGTTGTGCATGGATTATAATTGCAAGGTAGTTTCTAACTTAGAATCATGTATTTTTGAGTTGTTTTCTTGGCTGGAAGTTATTTGAAATATTGAAGTTGAAGCTATTATTCAAGAGCTTAAAGTACCATGAATATGCATGATTTTAAAGTGATTTTGCTATCTGAATTCTTGAGGGTTTGTTGCTGGATTTTAATGCTTGATAATGTGTTTTAAATCCTTAACATTTGCTAGCTGCTGTAAGTGGATTAATTGAGAATTTGGTTGTGAAAAAGCAAGCTTGAGTTCATGGAACTTAAGGAGGAATATTGTAGAACATTGTCCTACATATATAAGAACATGAGCTATTCCACTTATCACCAAAGTGATTTATATCCTATGCAGTATGCAATTTAATTTTAAATTGGCAGTTAATTATTTATTTAGCCCTTAGTTAATTGACACTAATGTTTAAAGAAGAGCATTGTTATTGGGCAGTACTATTAGTGATATTTCCTAAAAATTATTTTCTTATGCTATATGAGATCCAATACTAATTACACTAATAACGATATGACACCTTGTACAATTTGTTGTTGCTGATGATAATTAATTACATATATAATTTGGGAAATTCGAATTTGTCTATGGTATGTCTAGTTGATGTCCGAATGCAAGTTTTAACCCTTTTACATTAAGACTGTCTCAAAAACTAAAACCCTAGTTTATGATGTCAATTTGGGTGCCAGGTGAAACCCTAGGTGCCCAGCTTTGCTTCTGGGCTGCATGTTCGTATCATTTCAGCTGTCGGGGCTTGGATTAGGTTACTCCATGTCTTCATGATGTAAAATAATGAAAGATATATAGTGAGTTGGATTCAAGTTATTGAAGTTCGAACTTCCATTCTGGAGTTCCCAAAGTCAGCCTAGGCGCAGGGCTAGGGACCCTTACCAGGTCGACTTGCTATGACTCGGGACTAATTAACTCCAAAATGTCATCTTTCTTGCCACTAGTCAAACATTGATGTTTAAGTCATCAAGGCTACTCTTGGTGTAAACAAGAGCGAACACACTGGTCCTTTTGTTATTGCACCTACAGACCATCTACCAGAGGAGTTTCTATAATGGGAGTGTTTCATTATGCTTAATGAGGGAAAGGTACTGTATATTAATTGTATTGGTGATTATTATTTGACAATTTAGCATCTCTGGTGTTTTTGGTTTTTGTCAGTTTTTCATTAGCCATTAGTCATGCTTTCTTATATTGTTGTTGCATTGATCATAAATTTTTAAGGGGGAGAATGTAGGAACCATATCTTTGTGTGTGTCTTATGGTTGTTTATGTGGTCATACTCGGTGTATGTTGTTTTTGATTGTTGTAGTTTATGTTGCTTATCTTCATGCATTGTGGTTAATTCATTCATTATAATTTTTCAAGCTAGGGGAAGATTGTAAGAACAATATCTTTGTGTATAGAAAATTTATGAGTTTTGTGTTATATGGACACTTGGTAGTTTCATCTGAGCATGCATACTACTGGTTTATATTTTATTTTTGACAGGTTGGACAGCTGTCGTGTGTTGGCATGTGAGCTGTCAATCTAACGATCACTCATTTAATTCTTTGATAGAGATTTTTTCTTTGTTAGGATAGAATTCTTTCTTCTTCTTCTTCTTCTTCTTCTTCTTCTTCTTCTTCTTCTTCTTCTTCTTCTTCTTCTTCTTCTTCTTCTTCTTCTTCTTCTAGTTTCCTTCAATGTTGAAAAGTTTAAGCTTTTGTGGTGAAGTGATAATGGAAGTCGTTTCATCTGAAAGGAGTTCAAATTCAAATAGCTAAAAGGATTTCAACTCAATCGAAGCAAAGGAAGTTTGTCTTCGAATCTAAGAGAGAATCTTGGTTGGTTAATCAAGATCTTAAGGTAAATTATTGTAAGAATCTTTGTTGTGTTGTTTTAAATCCATGTAATTTACAAACTGGAATTTATATCTTAACATTAATTTTTATTAGAGGTTTTTTTCCATACTAAGGCAGTTAGACTCAAAATGAACATGTTGGGTTTATTAAATTTTTTTAGTATACTAATTGGCTAAATAAATAGCTTTTGAATATCAAAAAATATTTTACTATGTTTATTCCTTGGAGATATAATATGGCCTTCGTTATTAGGCATGATCATATCAAACTTAACTCATTTATAATTATAACGCAAAATCCTAAGATTTATTGACATATACTTTAATTTATTTTCTTAGATTAAAGTGATGATGTACATTAGTCACTATTGAAGACTGTTTGAAGTACTAATTAAATTTAATTCCTCACATATAATTAAATTTTATATTTATTTAAACATTTCCATTAAAATTAATAAAATAAATAAATTTACATAATAATCAAATCTTTAGATAAACACAAAATAATAAAATAAATAAATTTACATATTAATTGAACATTTACATAACAAACAACTCTTATTTACTCTTTATTAGGAAGATGAGCATCACTAATAAAAGAAGAATCATCACAATTGAAGGGAAGATGGGGCATCATAGGAAGACGTCGATGAAGATGATACTGGCGATGGAGCATTTAAGCACATATAGCTCATGTCTACTTGCAACTTCTCATATAGATAAGGTAATTGAATGTATCCCCTCTTGTATTCCTTCTCCAGTTTCATAACAATATTACTACTTAAAAACTTTCTCATATATTCCTTGCAGCAATCTTTGCCCGTGCAAAGAATTTGTTGATCGGTGCTGTAAATTACACTTGAATCGTCAAATTTTAGCATATAAGCTTGGTTGCACCCTCGAAATAATCTACTTCCATATGAATAATTAATATAACAAACATGAAGTTCTAGTTTTAAGACAAAGAAGTGATCGTTCCAACCCACGACGAAATTTTTTGGCTCTGTTGTTAAATCTTTAGTTATGGTCTCCCACATATTGTTTAATGAGAACATATCTTTCAACAAGTTGAATTTTTCAACCCCGAACATCCCCGTAATTGATCTATCTGTGCAAATAGAGACTGGTCTGATACCAGCATTTATCACAGTCTCTATATCGAAGTGATTATTAGAAAATTTGTTCTGGCAATAAGAGGATTCGTTGCTGAGTGCTCGCCACTCAGAAGAGCCTTCGAGGATTAGGGATTCCAATTGTACCCTTGTGGGCATTAATTTTGGGTTGCAGTGAAGCCAGTGAGCAATGAATATTGCTATCACGGAACAAGCGCCGTATCCAGAAGCTAATCGACTCGTTTGATCGAAGGAAGCAAATAAAACTGGAACTTTCAACAATGCTTCTTTATCTTGACTCAATAATTTTAGTGGTGATGACCACTCACTTAAATTTTGCTCCTGTAATCATTAACAAAAATTTATTAATGAATTATACATATACTCTAAAACTCATTCATAAATATACATAACATAATTAAAAATATATATATGAATTTCATAGCTAGCTAGTTGTGTTATGAATGTAATACAATAACAATAGTTTCATTTAAAAAAAAAAAAAAAAATTCTATGTTATTGTTAATCTAATAATCCAAACGTTACATAAGACATGATTTGCACAAATTATTAATATTGTATTTATTTTAAATAATGTTCCAAGAAATTTTTTAGAGAATTTTTGTTACCTTGAAATTTTCCTGTCTTTCCCATATAATAAGATCTTGTTGAGAGTAACTTTTCTCTTCCTTGTAATTTGCTTTAGTTGGTTTGATGGAGTTCCCTATATCAAAAGAAGAAAAAAATATTAGTTTTTATAAATTACTCTCTTTCAATGAATTGATCATATATTTTCCAATCGAAAAAAAAAAAATGAAGTGTCATTGGTCAAAAAATAATAATACAGTAGAACCTCTATTTAAGAATACTCTATTCAAGAATAACCTCTAATTTGTTATAAAAAAATCAAGTTCCGATTTGGGCCAGTTATAAATAAGAATAACCTCTAAATTGTAATTAGTTATACATTTTCTAAGTCCTGTATTAACAAAGTATACCTCTATATAAGAATAATTACATCTTAATAAAATATATACATGTATTTTGTAAATTTATTTATATAAAATTAATAATTTTATTTTAAATTATATTACATGTATGAAATTATATTTACTCTAAAATATTTCTATTACGATATAGTATTAATGATTATTTATTGTTATTATTATTACATTGATATTTTTTGGTTTTTTAATTTTTTTTTTCTAGTGTAACTCTATTTAGTTATAACCTCCCAATTAGAATATAATTTACTTGGTCCCAAGTGTATTCTTGGATAGAGGTTCTACTGTAATAATAAAAAATCTTAAAATAACAAGATTAATAATTAATCAAAAATGGTAGTGTCATAATTTTGCTTAATCAAGTTATTGAATTAATTAATTCAAATTTTAAGTTGTACTGATAAGAAGTTTTCCAATCTAGTTTTCTGTACAAAGCATAATTAAAGTAGCCATATATATGATCAATCTATTTTCGTTTGTAATTATAAAGTCATGAGCTTAATTTGTACAGAAAACAAGAATTATTACTTTGGTTTAATTTGTTATTGCTTTTGGGGTATATATGTTATACTTAATATATCTCACTCACTACTTCACTCTCTTAAAGTTAATTAATTCTCTTTCACTAATAAATGAAGAATTCATGAATGAATTAAAGAAGAAAGAAGAAGAAGAATAGAAGAACATTTTAGTTACCATCAAGATTTCTCTGAAGGATGCCTTTTTTGTTTCCATACTTAATTACTACTTCAACTTCAACACACACTCAAATATTAATAACTTTTTTCTTTTCTCTAATTAACATTTAACACCTACGGTTTATCTATATATACCATATGATTAATATAATTCTACTCAAATTAGGTTTTATATTTAACTTTTAATTTATTTTTATTTAAAAAAAGATAGATATTTTATCAAATTTTCTCCTCACCGACATCATTTTCAAATGATTTTTTAAAATAATAATAATAATAATAATTTCAAACTATCATAAATTTTTACACTAACTTTGATTTTATTATGTATTTATAAAATAAATGTGATTTTAAATGGCCTTAGAATTGAGAGGAGCCCATATTGATACAGTTCTTCTTCGTCTTCTTCCTTCTTATACAGAAAACAAGAATTATTACTTTGGTTTAATTGTTTTTGGGGTATATATGTTAAACTTAATATATCTCACTCATCATCACTTCACTCTCTTAAAGTTAATTAATTCTCTTTCACTAATTATAGATGAAGAAATCGTGAATGAATGAATTAAAGAAGAAAAGAAGAAGAATAGAAGAAGAACATTTTACTCACCATCAAGATTTCTCTGAAGGATGTCTTTTTTGTTTCCATACTTAATTACTACTTCAACTTCAACACACACTCAAACGTTAATAATTTTTTTCTTTTCTCTAATTAACACTTACACCTATGCTTTATTTATATAAAGAATATCATTAATATAATTATACTCAAATTAGGATTTATATTTAACTTTTAATTTATTTTTATTTAAAAAAAAGATAGATATTTCACCGACATCATTTTCAAATGATTTTTTTTATTTAATAAAATTAATTATTTTAAACTATCATAATTTAATCTTGTAAACTTCGAATTTATTGTGTATTTATGTAATAAATGTGATTTAAAATGGGCCTTAGAATTGAGAGATAACCAATAACAACAACCACTCTCTTCTCATTACCAACCTCAACAATGGCTGCTTCCACCACTCTCGGAGTCTTTTCTGGAAACACTTCCACTCGAATTTTCTTCCCAAAAGTGGACTCATCATCATCCATTAGAGTTTCTCTAAAGACCAATGCTTCCGCTGTTTCCGACCTTGGTTTCGTCACTTCGCAGCTCAGTAATTGCATATTTGAACAGATTTAAATGTAGAAAGGTGGACAAATATACTAGATCAATAGCAAGTAAACCATCCATCCGGTTCCAAAAATCTAACATAACTTATAAACCATGTAATCATTAACAGAAGAAGTAACCAGCAATTAAAAATAAAGTAAAAAACGCTTGAATCCACACATCCAAAGTGAAATACCAAGAGGAATTATATCTTACATTCAAACTTTTGTTCCTCACAAATGAGTAAGTAAACACATTCTTGTCCAAGGAAAGATTTTAGTATCATCTTCTAACTAAGAAAAGGACTATATTGTTTTCTTAATTCTAAACTTTATTGAAAGTGAAAGAACAGAGTAAACTAATCATAAGTTAGAGATAAACAAGCCTGATCAACACAATTATAGAAAAAACAAAACCTTTATTCATTACCCTATCTTTATCCATTCAAACTTTTCTCCATCATGATTGTTTCCTCATTACAAATGAGTAAATAAACTCATTCTCGGCCAAGAAAAGCTTTCACTATCATCTTCCCTTTTCTAACTAAGAAAAAGACTACATTGAATCATTGAAATTCGCACACACAACAGACATTAATTTCTTAATTCTGGACCTTGAAAGTACAAGAACAGAGTAAATGAATCATAACAAATCAAACTTATATTCAAATGAGTAAGTGAACACATACATTCTTGTCCAATAAAAGATTTCACTATCATCTTCCCTTTAGAAAAGGACTAATATTAGAACAATTCATGTGTTAATCATGACAAAATTGAAAATTACACAAAGATATAGTATTGAAAATTGATCAGTATGTATAGTAGGTAGCTATAGACAACGGTAATATTATGATTATGATTAGGATTAGGATTAGGATTAGGATGAAGAGGATGAAATCAATTGGCAGTGGGCATTGAGTAACGGCACAAAGGGCAGAAATGACTGGTCTCCAACCATCGAACAATACAATCCTTGTGAAACACATGAGAACAAGGCATCTCAACAACCACTCTGCTGCTCATCTCAATCTCATCATCATCATCATCATCACACGAATCACCCAACGACGGCACCATCTTCTCGAAACATATGGTACAATTGCAACTACTCATCAAACCCACATCGTTTAACTCCTTGAGAGCCCTTACGGAGTCTTTCGCTGCAGGAATATTGACATTAATATTTATATTCTCCTGATTTTGCTCTTGTTGTTGTTGGTGTTGGTATTCAATACTAGCAGTTAGGGCAGTGATATCGAGACAGATATTGAGACCCAAAGCTTGGGAGTTATTAGAATAATAATCATGAATTATGGGCAAAACGTAAGCAGTAGCAATTCGTGAAGTTAATGAAGATGGGATTTGGATGGAAGGGGTGCCCATTACTCCAGCCAGAATATATTCAGTGATTGCTAAATAATCAGATAAGTATTGGGCAAAAGGAACCACCGTATAGTAGTGACGACTGTCGATGAGGCGGTGGATATCAAGGAGTATGTGGCGAAAGTTGACATGAAAGGCTATGAATTTATCATTCGTCGTCACTATTGGCCGCCGTTGTTGCTGCTGTTGTTGCTGTAAGACTGCTTCTCCATCGTTACAGACCACGTTTATGTCGTAATGACAATCAAACAGAGGCAGTGCCGCCATTGTAAAATTAAAATTGAAAATTAACGGTCACTAGGTAGCCAAAGATAACAACTTTCTTTCTGGGGGATTTCAAATGGAAGAGGAGGCGGGAGTAGCTGGTAAGGGAGGGAAATTAACCAAACAACTCTTGATAATGGAATGGATTCTAAGAAGAGTGTTGTTGGTGTTGAGTACTGTGTCTGTGTGTATATACAGCTGTATACCCTTGGTAAAAGAGGGAAACCAAATAAGGAAATAGTCGATCAATTCAAATATACAAGTCAACTGAAATTTTTTTACCGTTGTATTTATTATTATATTATTATTTTATTACAAAATGTGGAAACAATGTATACCAAGACTTAATTGTATTATACTTATTAATTAATACATTGTAGATGACGTGACTTGTAATAATTCTATTTCTCATCAATTTATTTATATGAATTTACCATTTTTTTTTGTATTTACCGTTGTATTTGGTACAAATTTTTTTTATTATATTATTATTATTATTTATTACATAATATAGAATAATACATTGTAGATGACGTGGACTGTAATTACTCAAACTAATTTAAATATACAAGTCAACTGAAAAGAAGCGCATATTCTATCACAACAATTTTTTACCGTTGTATTTTATTATTATATTATTATTTATTTATTACAGAATAGAGAAACAAGATATAACCAGGACTTAATTGTATTATACTTATTAATTAATAAGTTGTAGATGACGTGGCTTCTAATCACTCAATCTCAGTGATTCTATTTCTCATCAATTTATTTATATGTATTTACCACTTTTTTTGTATTTACCATTGTATTTTGTACAACTTTTTTTTATTATTATTTATTACAAAATATAGAATAATACATTGTAGATGACGTGCACTGTAATTACTCAAACTAATTTAACAGTGATTGATTCTATTCCTCATCAATTTATTTCTATATTTATAATAAGTATTTTCATTAAAATTAGGGTTTTTTTTTTTAAATATTATACCTAAAATTGATTTTATTTGTAAAAATACTTTCAATAAATTTATTTACATAAATAACGATGTACCACGTCAGCATAAATACCGAAATTTAAAATTATTACCGAAAATGGAAGAAACTTAAAAATTTTGCTTCCAGAAATTTCATTATTTTGCAATTTTTTTTTTTTTTTTAAAAAAAAAAGCAACATTTTAGTTGCTTTTGATGTAAATAATATATCAATTAGTTACTTTTTATTAAAAAAAATTATTTCAAGATAATTTTTTCTTATACATATTTAGTTGCTTATTTTGATCAAATATTTTAAAACTATGATTTTTTTTTTAAAAAAATTTTAAGCTATATTATATGTTATTTTATTATTTAAGATACCTCGAGATTACTTTTTTTTAGCAATTTTAAACCATATTTTGAGTTGTTGGAAACACATGTAATTTTTTCGATATAAAAAAAGGTGAACAAGATAAAAGTAACTTTTCTATTTCTTTTATAAATTATTAACAAAGAGGTAACTAAATAATATCTTTGAATAAAATAAGTATACTATCTAATTTTATGAGTTACCACAATAAATATTGTAATATTTTATATTTAAAAATTTGCTAGTATCTAAATAAATTTACTTTAAATAAGTAACACCAACAGATCCTATACAGCAGAGAAGAGATCATGTTTAAAAATTTCGTTTCTTATAAGTTATTTTAGAAATTAGTTGATATTTAAATATTCAATTTTCTAGTAAAGAAATTAAAAGGTTATTTTTTATTTTAATTATTTTTTCCGACAACAATAATAAAATATATGTTTTCCATATGTTAAAATAATCTTTTTAAAAAATAGATCGTGGTGACATAATTTTTAAGCTCAAATAAATTTACGTAATAAATAAGATAATATTTTTTAAAAAACCAATAAAATTGGTTGGTCTATTTTAGTTTGGTTAGGCTCAAATTTTGAATTTTTTTTTTTTGTTAGTTAAATTAAAAGAAACTAAAAGATTGTATCATTTTTTTTAGTGACAGTAAAAAATATGTTGTTTAAATATTAAATTATATTGAAGAGTATATTGTAATGGTGTGATTCTTGTGAGCAAAGAACTATCATTATAGTTGAAAAAGATTTTTAAAACTTTTGAAAAAAAAAGTATATATAATGTGTCCCATCAATAGAAAAAAAAAAAAGAAGAGAGAGATTATTGTTGTTATATATATTAAAAAAAATCTAGAACGATTTTGAGTCAAATAAATAAAGAAAGTAAAACAAAAGAGATAATTTGATGTTAGAAAATAATAAATAAATAAAAAAAGAAATGAAAAAATTAATCAATACTTATCAAAATGATACATAAGGAATAAAGAGTCATGTACATCGTAGAATAACGCTTAAGTATACACATGTCCAAAAAAAAAAAAGTTAATAAACCAATGGTGTATTTTATAATTAAATAGACTGTGTTAAATGTGATATTTTTTCAATATTACGACACTCAATGCAAATTTCTCTAAAATATATATATGCGCGACTATTCAATAGTTATATTTTTATTGTAACTATTATGATTACATTATTCTTCGGCTGAACCCTTTGCTACCAATCTTGCCTTATATATTAATTCCACTCCTGGCAGAGCTTCCTTATGTTAAAAGATCCATTTGCAGCTTATAACCCTTTGTCCCCTTGGTCTTGGTACTCTAATCTTGGTTTTATTTTTCTCAAGTGAACCCATTTCATTATCAATGGCTCTTAGCCATTTCTTTCTGTCTTTGTTGGGAACTGCTTCTGCATAAGTAGTAGGCTCTCCATTTTCAATTTCCTCAGCTGCAGCAAGTGCAAAAACAGTGTAGTCAACAAATCCCAGCCTGTCAGGGGGTTTAATATCTCTTTTGACTATATCTCTAACCAGTTGGTAATCCTATGCTCCTGATGATGTTGATCCTCCCTCTTCTTCTTCAGAACTATGATCACTTAATGTTGCAAAAATATCCACTTGATCAGTAGTCTCTACTTTATCTTTGTCAGTTTGTATCTCAACACTTTGTTTCTCTTGACTGTAGTCTATGTTGGATGTTTTCATTGCCATTTCATGTTCTTTGAACACAACATCCCTACTAATGATGCATTTTTTGTATCCATCTTCTAGGCACCATACTTTGTACCCCTTAACCCTATCTAGATATCCTAGAAACAAGCATTTGATGGCTCTTGGTTCTAGTTTATCTTGTCTAATGTGAGCATATGCTGTGCAGCGAAAAACTTTCAAATGATCATACATTGGCATTTCTCCTGTCCAAAATTCTTGTGGTGTTTTGAATTTTAGAGCTGTTGAGGGGCATCTGTTAATGAGGTAACTTGCAGTCTGTGTGTATATATATATATACATATATACAGCTGTATACCCTTGTAAGTTGTAAAGGAGGGAAACCAAATAAGGAAAAAGTGATGATGAATTCAAATATACAAGTCAACTGAAAAGAAGCGTTGTATTTTTTTTACCGTTGTAAGTTGTCTGTGTGTATATCACAATAATTTTTTTACAGTTGTATTTTATTATTATATTATTATTTTATTTATTACAGAATAGGGAAACAAGGTATAACTAGGACTTAATAATTAATATGTTGTAGATGACGTGGCTTGTAAATGATTCCATTTCTCATCAATTTATTTATATGTATTTACTATTTTTTCTGTATTTACCGTTGTATTTTGTACAACCTTTTATATTATTATTATATTATTATTATTATTTATTATAATACATTGTAGATGACGTGAACTGTAATTATTCAACCTAATTAAAGAGTGATTGATTCTATTCCTCATCAATCTATTTCTATATTTATAATAAGAATTTCCATTAAAATATAAGAGTGTTTTTCAATATTATCCCTAAAATTAATTTTATTTGTAAAAATACTTTTAACAAATTTATTTGCACAAATATTGATGTGTCACGTCAGCATAAATACCGAAATTCAAAATTATTATCGAAAATGGAAGAAACTTAAAAATTCTCGCTTCCAGAAAGTTCAGTATTTTGCAAGTTTTTTTTTTAAAAAAAGCAACATTTTAGTTACTTTTGATGTAAATAATATATCAATTAGTTACTTTTTATTAAAAAAAATTATTTCAAGATAATTTTTTCTCATACACATTTTGTTGTTTAATTTGATCAAATAATTTTAAAAGAGAAATTTGATTTTCTATACTTACATACACCTAATATTTTTTCTCTAAACACATAACATTTAAATTTTGTGGGATATGACACATTTTAGATTAATTGTTTACATTATTACTGTCACACGGTAAAAATTACATTTATGCTGTCTTTGTCTTTTTTTTTTTTCCTTTTATACTGTAGATGCCAAAAATCACATACCAAGCCTCTATCCTCCACACCTACATACATAACTACCCCAGTAATACGAGAAATTTGAAAACAACCATTAATTCCAACAAGATGGAACAAAAATAGAAAAATCGACATCAAATAAATAATTAGAGCAGCTCCAAGGAGACTGCAAATTGATAGTATGGTGTATATATTTGTTCCAAGGAGGCTGCAAATTGAGCAGCATTTTGTAGGTTTCTCTACAGTGCACGACATATATGTCGTGCACTGTAGTCACGGCATGTTTTTTTTTTGTTACTTTTTTTTTTTATAATTTAATTAATATTTATATTATTATATTTGTAAAATTAAGAATTATTTTTTGGCAAATTTTTTAATACACATTTTTAAAAGTGATGTACGAATCTACTCCTATTTATTTCGGCACCCGACAAACTTTTTTAGTCTATTTTTTTATATAGTAGTGTATATTATAATTATTTAAGACATCCTGTAAAATTTAAAAAAATTTAATACGCCGAAAATAATGCACTTCTTTAAAAGTGGTCCACTGATTTACTCCTACCTGTTTCGGCATTCGGGAGACTTGTTTAGTCTTTTTTTTATGGTCGTGTACATTATAGTTATTTAAAACATCCTGCAAAATTTAAAGAAATTTAACATGCCGAAAATAAAATTCAAACTTTCTGTTGCGTGACTCTTTTATTTAGAAGAATACATTGTAAAAGCACCTTATAATATTTTTTTTTTGTGTAAATTTAAATGTGAATATCATAAATGTAGATCACCTATTTACTGGGATGAAGTGGGTGAAAGAAAGTTCTTGAGTCCCGAAGCTGTTTACAAAACAAGTGAGGCAGTTGATAAGATTAGAGCGCGAATGCTCGCGGCTCAGAGTAGGCAGAAGAGTTATGCCGATCCAAAGCGCAGAGATATTGATTTTCAGGTTGGGGACATGGTATTTCTCCGAATATCTCCGATGAAAGGCATAAAACGCTTTGGGAAGAAAGGAAAGGTTAGCCCGAGGTTCATTGGACCTTTTGAAATCTTTGAGAGGATAGGGCAAGTAGCATACAGGTTGGCTATGCCCCCAGCGCTGGAAACTGTACATAATGTGTTTCATGTTTCAATGCTTCGGAAGTATGTCTCAGACTCGTCCCATGTTCTGAGTTATGAAGCATTGGAACTTCAGCCGGACTTGTCATACGAGGAACAACCAGTGCAGATACTTGATAAAAAAGAGAAAGTCTTGAGAAGCAGGACAGTGGCACTGGTTAAAGTACTGTGGAAGAACAGTAAGGTAGAAGAGGCAACCTGGGAACTCGAGACGGATATGCAGCAGAAATATCCGGAGTTGTTCAGGTACATTTCGGGACGAAATTTCTATAAGGAGGGGGTAATTGTAATAACCGAAATTAAGAAATGGATTAGCAAAACCCTACTTAGATAATTATGTATAATGGAGGAATTATATTATTATATAGTTCAATATATGTGATTTATATGAATTTTAATATATTAAAGACCCCGTTGGTGAGCCAGGGGCATTTTGGTAATTATGACCCGAGAAGGGTAAAATGATGAAATTAAGTTAATTACCTGCTTAATAGAACTATATTATTATATAGTATGCATCTGTTGTCTTTTCAGGTGTGTTTTGACAGGTTAGCGCGGTATAGTCACAACCGGGAATTTCGGGCGGAACTGGGTTCGGGCCCAAAATGTAAATTGGATTGATTTAATTGGCATTTTATTTGATGAGTGATAATCTGAAATTATTGTGAATTTTTTATGCATGAAATGACTTATTTACCCTTGTGAGGGTGTAGGTGTGAATATTAAGCCCTAAGGGCATTTTGGTCATTTGACCCCTAATTACTATGTTTGGAAAATGTGATTTTTGAGGAAATAAAATGTTAATTTCTGGCTGTGTTTACCCCTCTCTTGGCCGACCCTTTCCCTCTCTCAAACCTCTCTTAAAATTTCTTTTTGTGGCTTTGGTAATTCGTTGATTTGAAGCTTGGGATTGGAAGATTTTTGCAGCTTAGAGTTAAGGGAATTCAAGCTTTGTTTGAGGTAGCTCTTGTTGTTTTTAATTTTGTTTTCCCTATTGAATTTATGGTGTTAAAAGCTTAGAAAAGCATATGTTGAATTGTTGAGTAGTGGGATTGCATGTTCATAGTTTTGAATGGTAATCTTGGTGGGTTTTAGTATAAATTGCATAATTTGTGATGTTGTGCATGGATTATAATTGCAAGGTAGTTTCTAACTTAGAATCATGTATTTTTGAGTTGTTTTCTTGGCTGGAAGTTATTTGAAATATTGAAGTTGAAGCTCTTGTTCAAGAGCTTAAAGTACCATGAATATGCATGATTTTAAAGTGATTTTGCTATCTGAATTCTTGAGGGTTTGTTGCTGGATTTTAATGCTTGATAATGTATTTTACATCCTTAATATTTGCTAGCTGCTGTAAGTGGATTAATTGAGAATTTGGTTGTGAAAAAGCAAGCTTGAGTTCATGGAACTTAAGGAGGAATATTGTAGAACATTGTCCTACATATATAAGAACATGAGCTATTCCACTTATCACCAAAGTGATTTATATCCTATGTAGTATGCAATTTAATTTTAAATTGGCAGTTAATTATTTATTTAGCCCTTAGTTAATTGACACTAATGTTTAAAGAAGAGCATTGTTATTGGGCAGTACTATTAGTGATATTTCCTAAAAATTATTTTCTTATGCTATATGAGATCCAATACTAATTACACTAATAACGACATGACACCTTGTACAATTTGTTGTTGCTGATGATAATTAATTACATATATAATTTGGGAAATTCGAATTTGTCTATGGTATGTCTAGTTGATGTCCGAATGCAAGTTTTAACCCTTTTACATTAAGACTGTCTGAAAAACTAAAACCCTAGTTTATGATGTCAATTTGGGTGCCAGGTGAAACCCTAGGTGCCCAGCTTTGCTTCTGGGCTGCATGTTCGTATCATTTCAGCTGTCGGGGATTGGATTAGGTTGCTCCATGTCTTCATGATGTAAAATAATGAAAGATATATAGTGAGTTGGATTCAAGTTATTGAAGTCCGAACTTCCATTCTGGAGTTCTCAAAGTCAGCCTAGGCGCAGGGCTAGGGACCCTTACCAGGTCGACTTGCTATGACTCGGGACTAATTAACTCCAAAATGTCATCTTTCTTGCCACTAGTCAAACATTGATGTTTAAGTCATCAAGGCTACTCTTGGTGTAAACAAGAACGAACACACTGGTCCTTTTGTTATTCCATCTACAGACCATCTACCAGGGGAGTTTCTATAATGGGAGTGTTTCATTATGCTTAATGAGGGAAAGGTACTGTATATTAATTGTATTGGTGATTATTATGTGACAATTTAGCATCTCTGGTGTTTTTGGTTTTTGTTAGTTTGTCATTAGCCATTAGTCATGCTTTCTTATATTGTTGTTGCATTGATCATAAATTTTTAAGGGGGAGAATGTAGGAACCATATCTTTGTGTGTGTCTCATGGTTGTTTATTTGGTCATACTCGGTGTATGTTGTAGTTTATGTTGCTTATCTTCATGCATTGTGGTTAATTCATTCATCATAATTTTTCAAGCTAGGGGGAGATTGTAAGAACAATATTTTTGTGTATAGAAAATTTATGAGTTTTGTGTTATATGGACACTCGGTAGTTTCATCTGAGCATGCATACTACTGGTTTATATTTTATTTTTGACAGGTTGGACAGCTGTCGTGTGTTGGCATGTGAGCTGTCAATCTAACGATCACTCATTTGATTCTTTGATAGAGATTTTTTCTTTGTTAGGATAGAATTCTTTCTTCTTCTTCTTCTTCTTCTTCTTCTTCTTCTTCTTCTTCTTCTTCTTCTTCTTCTTCTTCTTCTTCTTCTTCTTCTAGTTTCCTTCAATGTTGAAAAGTTTAAGCTTTTGTGGTGAAGTGATAATGGAAGTCGTTTCATCTGAAAGGAGTTCAAATTCAAATAGCTAAAAGGATTTCAACTCAATCCAAGCAAGGGAAGTTTGTCTTCGAATCTAAGAGAGAATCTTGGTTGGTTAATCAAGATCTTAAGGTAAATTATTGTAAGAATCTTTGTTGTGTTGTTTTACATCCATGTAATTTACAAACTGGAATTTATATCTTAACATTAATTTTTATTAGA
The DNA here is from genome assembly GCF_029168945.1 of Cannabis sativa. Taxonomy (NCBI): domain Eukaryota; kingdom Viridiplantae; phylum Streptophyta; class Magnoliopsida; order Rosales; family Cannabaceae; genus Cannabis; species Cannabis sativa. The sequence goes on from NC_083603.1 coordinate 48,416,880, forward strand.
GGTTATTTACCATACTAAGGCAGTTAGACTCAAAATGAACATGTTGGGTTTATTAAATTTTTTTAGTATACTAATTGGCTAAATAAATAGCTTTTGAATATCGAAAAATACTTTACTATGTTTATTCCTTGGAGATATAATATGGCCTTCGTTATTAGGCATGATCATATCAAACTTAACTTATTTATAATTATAAGGCAAAATCCTAAGATTTATTGACATGTACTTTAATTTATTTTCTTAGATTAAAGTGATGATGTACATTAGTCACTATTGAAGACTGTTTGAAGTACTAATTAAATTTAATTCCTCACATATAATTAAATTTTATATTTATTTAAACATTTCCATTAAAATTAATAAAATAAATAAATTTACATATTAATCAAATCTTTACATAAACACAAAATAATAAAATAAATAAATTTACATATTAACTGAACATTTACATAACACACAACTCTTATTTACTCTTTATTAGGAAGATGAGCATCACTAATAAAAGAAGAATCATCACAATTGAAGGGAAGATGGGGCATCATAGGAAGACGTCGATGAAGATGATACTGACGATGGAGCATTTAAGCACATATAGCTCATGTCTACTTGCAACTTCTCATAAAGATAAGGTAATTGAATGTATCCCCTCTTGTATTCCTTCTCCAGTTTCATAACAATATTACTACTTAAAAACTTTCTCATATATTCCTTGCAGCAATCTTTGCCCGTGCAAAGAATTTGTTGATCGGTGCTGTAAATTACACTTGAATCGTCAAATTTTAGCATATAAGCTTGGTTGCACCCTCGAAATAATCTACTTCCATATGAATCAATAATATAACAAACATGAAGTTCTAGTTTTAAGACAAAGAAGTGATCGTTCCAACCCACGACGAAAATATTTGGCTCTGTTGTTAAATCTTTAGTTATGGTCTCCCACATATTGTCTAATGAGAACATATCTTTCAACAAGTTGAATTTTTCAACCCCGAACATCCCCGTAATTGATCTATCTGTGCAAATAGAGACTGGTCTGATACCAGCATTTATCACAGTCTCTATATCGAAGTGATTATTAGAAAATTTGTTCTGGCAATAAGAGGATTCGTTGCTGAGTGCTCGCCACTCAGAAGAGCCTTCGAGGATTAGGGATTCCAATTGTACCCTTGTGGGCATTAATTTTGGGTTGCAGTGAAGCCAGTGAGCAATGAATATTGCTATCACGGAACAAGCGCCGTATCCAGAAGCTAATCGACTCGTTTGATCGAAGGAAGCAAATAAAACTGGAACTTTCAACAATGCTTCTTTATCTTGACTCAATAATTTTAGTGGTGATGACCACTCACTTAAATTTTGCTCCTGTAATCATTAACAAAAATTTATTAATGAATTATACATATACTCTAAAACTCATTCATAAATATACATAACATAATTAAAAATATATATATGAATTTCATAGCTAGCTAGTTGTGTTATGAATGTAATACAATAACAATAGTTTCATTTAAAAAAAAAAAAAAAATTCTATGTTATTGTTAATCTAATAATCCAAACGTTACATAAGACATGATTTGCACAAATTATTAATATTGTATTTATTTTAAATAATGTTCCAAGAAATTTTTTAGAGAATTTTTGTTACCTTGAAATTTTCCTGTCTTTCCCATATAATAAGATCTTGTTGAGAGTAACTTTTCTCTTCCTTGTAATTTGCTTTAGTTGGTTTGATGGAGTTCCCTATATCAAAAGAAGAAAAAAATATTAGTTTTTATAAATTACTCTCTTTCAATGAATTGATCATATATTTTCCAATCAAAAAAAAAAAAAAATGAAGTGTCATTGGTCAAAAAATAATAATACAGTAGAACCTCTATTTAAGAATACTCTATTCAAGAATAACCTCTAATTTGTTATAAAAAAATCAAGTTCCGATTTGGGCCAGTTATAAATAAGAATAACCTCTAAATTGTAATTAGTTATACATTTTCTAAGTCCTGTATTAACAAAGTATACCTCTATATAAGAATAATTACATCTTAATAAAATATATACATGTATTTTGTAAATTTATTTATATAAAATTAATAATTTTATTTTAAATTATATTACATGTATGAAATTATATTTACTCTAAAATATTTCTATTACGATATAGTATTAATGATTATTTATTGTTATTATTATTACATTGATATTTTTTGGTTTTTTAATTTTTTTTTTCTAGTGTAACTCTATTTAGTTATAACCTCCCAATTAGAATATAATTTACTTGGTCCCAAGTGTATTCTTGGATAGAGGTTCTACTGTAATAATAAAAAATCTTAAAATAACAAGATTAATAATTAATCAAAAATGGTAGTGTCATAATTTTGCTTAATCAAGTTATTGAATTAATTAATTCAAATTTTAAGTTGTACTGATAAGAAGTTTTCCAATCTAGTTTTCTGTACAAAGCATAATTAAAGTAGCCATATATATGATCAATCTATTTTCGTTTGTAATTATAAAGTCATGAGCTTAATTTGTACAGAAAACAAGAATTATTACTTTGGTTTAATTTGTTATTGCTTTTGGGGTATATATGTTATACTTAATATATCTCACTCACTACTTCACTCTCTTAAAGTTAATTAATTCTCTTTCACTAATAAATGAAGAATTCATGAATGAATTAAAGAAGAAAGAAGAAGAAGAATAGAAGAACATTTTAGTTACCATCAAGATTTCTCTGAAGGATGCCTTTTTTGCTTCCATACTTAATTACTACTTCAACTTCAACACACACTCAAATATTAATAACTTTTTTCTTTTCTCTAATTAACATTTAACACCTACGGTTTATCTATATATACCATATGATTAATATAATTCTACTCAAATTAGGTTTTATATTTAACTTTTAATTTATTTTTATTTAAAAAAAGATAGATATTTTATCAAATTTTCTCCTCACCGACATCATTTTCAAATGATTTTTTAAAATAATAATAATAATAATAATTTCAAACTATCATAAATTTTTACACTAACTTTGATTTTATTATGTATTTATAAAATAAATGTGATTTTAAATGGCCTTAGAATTGAGAGGAGCCCATATTGATACAGTTCTTCTTCGTCTTCTTCCTTCTTATACAGAAAACAAGAATTATTACTTTGGTTTAATTGTTTTTGGGGTATATATGTTAAACTTAATATATCTCACTCATCATCACTTCACTCTCTTAAAGTTAATTAATTCTCTTTCACTAATTATAGATGAAGAAATCGTGAATGAATGAATTAAAGAAGAAAAGAAGAAGAATAGAAGAAGAACATTTTACTCACCATCAAGATTTCTCTGAACGATGCCTTTTTTGTTTCCATACTTAATTACTACTTCAACTTCAACACACACTCAAATGTTAATAATTTTTTTCTTTTCTCTAATTAACACTTACACCTATGCTTTATTTATATAAAGAATATCATTAATATAATTATACTCAAATTAGGATTTATATTTAACTTTTAATTTATTTTTATTTAAAAAAAAGATAGATATTTCACCGACATCATTTTCAAATGATTTTTTTTATTTAATAAAATTAATTATTTTAAACTATCATAATTTAATTTTGTAAACTTCGAATTTATTGTGTATTTATGTAATAAATGTGATTTAAAATGGGCCTTAGAATTGAGAGATAACCAATAACAACAACCACTCTCTTCTCATTACCAACCTCAACAATGGCTGCTTCCACCACTCTCGGAGTCTTTTCTGGAAACACTTCCACTCGAATTTTCTTCCCAAAAGTGGACTCATCATCATCCATTAGAGTTTCTCTAAAGACCAATGCTTCCGCTGTTTCCGACCTTGGTTTCGTCACTTCGCAGCTCAGTAATTGCATATTTGAACAGATTTAAATGTAGAAAGGTGGACAAATATACTAGATCAATAGCAAGTAAACCATCCATCCGGTTCCAAAAATCTAACATAACTTATAAACCATGTAATCATTAACAGAAGAAGTAACCAGCAATTAAAAATAAAGTAAAAAACGCTTGAATCCACACATCCAAAGTGAAATACCAAGAGGAATTATATCTTACATTCAAACTTTTGTTCCTCACAAATGAGTAAGTAAACACATTCTTGTCCAAGGAAAGATTTTAGTATCATCTTCTAACTAAGAAAAGGACTATATTGTTTTCTTAATTCTAAACTTTATTGAAAGTGAAAGAACAGAGTAAACTAATCATAAGTTAGAGATAAACAAGCCTGATCAACACAATTATAGAAAAAACAAAACCTTTATTCATTACCCTATCTTTATCCATTCAAACTTTTCTCCATCATGATTGTTTCCTCATTACAAATGAGTAAATAAACTCATTCTCGGCCAAGAAAAGCTTTCACTATCATCTTCCCTTTTCTAACTAAGAAAAAGACTACATTGAATCATTGAAATTTGCACACACAACAGACATTAATTTCTTAATTCTGGACCTTGAAAGTACAAGAACAGAGTAAATGAATCATAACAAATCAAACTTATATTCAAATGAGTAAGTGAACACATACATTCTTGTCCAATAAAAGATTTCACTATCATCTTCCCTTTAGAAAAGGACTAATATTAGAACAATTCATGTGTTAATCATGACAAAATTGAAAATTACACAAAGATATAGTATTGAAAATTGATCAGTATGTATAGTAGGTAGCTATAGACAACGGTAATATTATGATTATGATTAGGATTAGGATTAGGATTAGGATGAAGAGGATGAAATCAATTGGCAGTGGGCATTGAGTAACGGCACAAAGGGCAGAAATGACTGGTCTCCAACCATCGAACAATACAATCCTTGTGAAACACATGAGAACAAGGCATCTCAACAACCACTCTGCTGCTCATCTCAATCTCATCATCATCATCATCATCACACGAATCACCCAACGACGGCACCATCTTCTCGAAACATATGGTACAATTGCAACTACTCATCAAACCCACATCGTTTAACTCCTTGAGAGCCCTTACGGAGTCTTTCGCTGCAGGAATATTGACATTAATATTTATATTCTCCTGATTTTGCTCTTGTTGTTGTTGGTGTTGGTATTCAATACTAGCAGTTAGGGCAGTGATATCGAGACAGATATTGAGACCCAAAGCTTGGGAGTTATTAGAATAATAATCATGAATTATGGGCAAAACGTAAGCAGTAGCAATTCGTGAAGTTAATGAAGATGGGATTTGGATGGAAGGGGTGCCCATTACTCCAGCCAGAATATATTCAGTGATTGCTAAATAATCAGATAAGTATTGGGCAAAAGGAACCACCGTATAGTAGTGACGACTGTCGATGAGGCGGTGGATATCAAGGAGTATGTGGCGAAAGTTGACATGAAAGGCTATGAATTTATCATTCGTCGTCACTATTGGCCGCCGTTGTTGCTGCTGTTGTTGCTGTAAGACTGCTTCTCCATCGTTACAGACCACGTTTATGTCGTAATGACAATCAAACAGAGGCAGTGCCGCCATTGTAAAATTAAAATTGAAAATTAACGGTCACTAGGTAGCCAAAGATAACAACTTTCTTTCTGGGGGATTTCAAATGGAAGAGGAGGCGGGAGTAGCTGGTAAGGGAGGGAAATTAACCAAACAACTCTTGATAATGGAATGGATTCTAAGAAGAGTGTTGTTGGTGTTGAGTACTGTGTCTGTGTGTATATACAGCTGTATACCCTTGGTAAAAGAGGGAAACCAAATAAGGAAATAGTCGATCAATTCAAATATACAAGTCAACTGAAATTTTTTTACCGTTGTATTTATTATTATATTATTATTTTATTACAAAATGTGGAAACAATGTATACCAAGACTTAATTGTATTATACTTATTAATTAATACATTGTAGATGACGTGACTTATAATAATTCTATTTCTCATCAATTTATTTATATGAATTTACCATTTTTTTTTGTATTTACCGTTGTATTTGGTACAAATTTTTTTTATTATATTATTATTATTATTTATTACATAATATAGAATAATACATTGTAGATGACGTGGACTGTAATTACTCAAACTAATTTAAATATACAAGTCAACTGAAAAGAAGCGCATATTCTATCACAACAATTTTTTACCGTTGTATTTTATTATTATATTATTATTTATTTATTACAGAATAGAGAAACAAGATATAACCAGGACTTAATTGTATTATACTTATTAATTAATAAGTTGTAGATGACGTGGCTTCTAATCACTCAATCTCAGTGATTCTATTTCTCATCAATTTATTTATATGTATTTACCACTTTTTTTGTATTTACCATTGTATTTTGTACAACTTTTTTTTATTATTATTTATTACAAAATATAGAATAATACATTGTAGATGACGTGCACTGTAATTACTCAAACTAATTTAACAGTGATTGATTCTATTCCTCATCAATTTATTTCTATATTTATAATAAGTATTTTCATTAAAATTAGGGTTTTTTTTTTTTAAATATTATACCTAAAATTGATTTTATTTGTAAAAATACTTTCAATAAATTTATTTACATAAATAACGATGTACCACGTCAGCATAAATACCGAAATTTAAAATTATTACCGAAAATGGAAGAAACTTAAAAATTTTGCTTCCAGAAATTTCAGTATTTTGCAAGTTTTTTTTTTTTTTTTAAAAAAAAAAGCAACATTTTAGTTGCTTTTGATGTAAATAATATATCAATTAGTTACTTTTTATTAAAAAAAATTATTTCAAGATAATTTTTTCTTATACATATTTAGTTGCTTATTTTGATCAAATATTTTAAAACTATGATTTTTTTTTTTAAAATTTTAAGCTATATTATATGTTATTTTATTATTTAAGATACCTCGAGATTACTTATTTTTTAGCAATTTTAAACCATATTTTGAGTTGTTGGAAACACATGTTGATAATGGATTCTAAGAAGAGTGTTGTTGGTGTACATATATATATACAGCTGTATAATGTTGTAAGTTGTATAGGAGGGAAGAAATAAGGAAATAGTCACGATGAATTCAAATATACAAGTCAACTGAAATTTTTTTACCGTTGAATTCATAGAAACATTATTTGAAGATGTCATTTTTGCCACATGTATAAAATAGCTATAGTTAGAATACCAACAAGTATCTTTTCAAAAAAATAATAAAAATGCCAACAAGTATTAATTACATACATTATATTAATATTTGTTGTTGATTTTTTATATATATAATTAATATTTTTTAATAAATTATCTCATATATTATTTTTTAATTTATTTTACGATTTGGGATGCTCTGTTAGTTGCATGGGTTGCGAAGTGAATGTCCATTGCAATTTAGGTTGCTGTTTTGGTTACTCTGTGTATTTTCATGTAAATACAAAAAAAAATATATTTTAAAATGTATAATAAAGAACCCCAAATATAATTGATAGCTTAAAATATACAATAAATATTTGATTAAAGTATGGTTAAAATATCTAATATTTTCAAAATATTTCACTTTTATACTTAATTTTTTTTCGGAGTAGATATACCAAATATTTTCAAAATATTTCACTTTATACCTAATTTTTTTTCAGAGTAAATTAACTAAATTTGGGTATAAAAGTCCAACAATTTAAAAATATTGAGTATTTTTTCTACCAAAAAATAATATAACGTATAATATTGTAATATTTTGAAAATGTTATTCGCGTTTTCGGAAGGGTGACACATGGTGCTTTTGACTTAAGATCGGTCTGTTATGGCCCGACCCAAAAGCCCTACCGAAAGGGCAGGTCCAGCCCCTACGGAAGGATGGGCCCAAGCCCGTCTGAAGCCCAGTGGGCGCACCTCCATGACGGGGACTAATCCAAATCTGGAAGGACCTCTAGCCTTCACAGGAGGAAGTAATTGAAACCCCTTCCAATGCGCATTAGGGAAACATATCAAGAGAGGGCATTCCAAAAAGTACCTTGGAAACCTGGTACAGGATGACGTGGTAGCCCTCTAACACCCGATCCCACAGAATCAGGATGACATCCCATATCTAGTTTGACCTTTAGTTATTTAGAGTACCTATAAATTTTTTAAATTTTTTTGAATAATTTACAGTGTCGAAAATAAGTGTTAAGACCCATATTTCGATCAGTAAATATGGTTGTGACTAATGTGTTAAATTCTGAAGATAAGTTGGCTCGCACATTGATGAATGCGTATTTTATATATTCATTAACTCTTATTTATTCTTGTTTTGGGTAGTTTTTCTTGAGTTTTTAGTTGGATTTGATGTGTTTTCTTCAAGTGTGTAGGTTTGTGCTTAAAAGACAATTTTGTGATGTGCTAAGATCTTTAAGCTAATTTTTGACCATGTTTCCTTCATTGTTTCGGAGAGGTTGTGATATACAAAATGATAGATTGTAAGATTTATTACTCGAGAGGAAAACTTTTAAACAATTGGGCATCAGGTAGATCAACTTAGGTGGTGTGAGATCACTTAGGTAACCAAAATAGTTCTAAATTGTGAAATCGAGAGGTAGAATATTTAAGATTGTTTCTAAAGTGAGACTTGTGTTAGAATTTATTTTACCATGATCTTAGATCTACTCACAAGTATGTTGTTTAACACCCTAAATATGAACTTCCTAAAACGATAAATAAACACATATAAAGTTAAGAAAACCTTACATTGGTTGCAGCGGAATAATGTCTCCTTCCACTCAGATCTCTAACCCTTGTATCCTTTCTGTCGCAGAGTATTATCAAGATCTGAGCCTGAATGTCCTTCTCTTTGTGTGTGATCCTTCACAGTCTTCCAATCTATGATTGAGGTACCACTTGCTGTGTGTGGGCACTACTCTATCACTGAGGGTTTCGAAATTTAGAAGAGGAAAAGAGAGAGAAGTTGGTTCGGCTATAGAGAGAGAGGGAAGGCTCAGTTTTCTGAAAAAATAATTTTCTGACAGAAAGCTTGTTCAAAACTTATTGAAAACTTATTATTTGACCGAGCCATCACTTTCTATTTATAGGCAACTACTAGGTTTAGGTTAGCAATTATTTGGCATTAAAATAATGAAAATATTAATTAGAAAATCATGCTTAAGTGGCCGGCCAAGGTGTGTAATGGGCCTCACTTGGTTTTTGCAGTTTTCACAATTTTTATTTCTATTTTCTCAAAAACGCCAATTTTCAATTCTAACCATTTAAATGCCAAAACTAATTATTTAATAACTAAAATAGATTATTAAATAATATTGTCATTTAATTTAATTATTAATTAGACATAAAGTTTATTAATTAATAAATAAACCTAGAATCTCTTTTTTTTTTTTTACAATTTCGCCCCTGCTTAGTGAAAATTCACAAATCAGACATAGTCTAACTTTAGAATTAGAATTTATTAATCACCAATCAATTATTGAGTCTTACAAGCAGTATAGTCTCAACTAGAATGGAGACCATGGATCTATATGCTGAGCTTCCAATAAGTGAACCGAATTTACTAAGTAAATTCCAACTTATTAATTCTTCGTTGAATCCACTCTTAGAACTTAGAATTGCACTCTCAGACTTATATAGAGCATATTATATGTTCCACGATATAGATATGCTATCTCATTTAACTTTTTTATAATCTTATTGTGATCAAAGATCCTTTATATAGATGATTTACATCGAGATGGGATAATTTTACCGTTCTCACCCCTCAACGTTTTTTGCCCCTTAATACACTTAGCTACCTGTAAATGATGTTCAGTGATCTAAGATCAGTCACTTAAACAAGAGCTCATCCATTTACTTCTATTTAGCTAAGCTCGAAGGGAATCATCACTTGACTTCTATACACCAGTAGAAGCTATAGATTCCATATTTATGTTCAACACTCCCACTCAATCATACTATCATGTTCCCAAAATATACGTATCACCCTGACCCAAAAGTAGGCTTAACTAATAAATCAAAGAACATGAATATCACTCCTGAGTTGAGCCTAAGCATATCAAGATTTAGATTCTTTTAATCTTAAGATCAACTACTGATATTGACTTGGAAAGATATGACGGTAAGTTTATAATATCTTAACTAAGTTGCAATATCGGTCCAGTCCAATGTATACTCCATACATTCGAAACTAGTATACTTTACCAATGCCCTGGAAAGAACATAACACTTACTCCAAGTGTAAGTACACATCATCGCTGATTATCACATTAGTGTAAATCCAAAATACTGATGAAACAGGGACTTAGTCTTTTGATTCATATTATCACAATCACATTCCACTGTGTTGACGATACTGTAATTGTGAATAAACATATGATCTGGACTTAACTGATTTTGTGTGTATATGTAATAAACATATTAAACCATTAGCATGTAAAATTCATGCAAACATAAATCACTTCAAATTTCTTATATTGATAACTAATCAGATTGTAAAGGGTTTTATTTAGGGCACAAAACCCAACAACTTGATGAATGTGAGGTGTAATGGTGGTATAGATATATAAGCTATTATTCACTTACACATTCTTTATGCGGTACTCGAAAGCTATACAATATTGCTCTAGGTTCTTAAAAATATTTGAATAATCTAGGCACATTAATAATTAAAATCATAACTAATTTAGGGTGAAATCGAAACCTTGACAATTATTTTTATATGTTTATTCTAAAAACCTCATTTATGTTAACAGAATTCTGAGTTAGGAATAAGATTTAAACGTTTTATTATAAGTGTCTAAGTAATTTTTATACTTGCATACGATGTAGTTATTTAGAGCTACCTATAAATTTTTAGAAAAATAAGATTTAAATATTTTGTTATAAGTGTGACTATATTTTTCTATATCGACTCTGTAAAATATTTAAATTTTTTTACAAATAGTTCTAAATAACTACAATGTACATGATTATGAAAAAATTGGATTACTTTTATTTTTCTTAGATGCCTAAATAGATGGGGATCTACCAAAATACTTATTTTATAAAGTGATTGTGCTATATATTTTTTTAAGAGGAATTTTCAAAAATATTCTTTATTTAAATGTTATTTACAATTTTACGACCTAAATTTTTTATTTATAAAAATAGTCTTTTGAAGTGTTAAAATTACAAAAATATACTTTTATCAGCAAAATATACGAATACAACTTGAAATCAACCTCACGATAACTATAAATCAACTATAAAACAGCCAAAACAACTAAAAACGTTATTTTATGATAACAATAATATAACTATAAATAAACTACAAAATAATTAAAAAATAGTTTATTGTTTTTACTAAAAAAGATATTTTTTATATAAAAAAATCAAAGAGTAAAAATGAAAGAACTTCCATGTTGTTGTATTTTTGTAATTTTTTTTTTTAAATTTTTAATCTATTTTATAAAAATTTCAACATATATCCTATTACTAGTAAATAGTTACGTGCGAGTCACGTATATTAAATTTTATGTTAGTTTTTTTCTATGTTATTTGAAAGTGATACAATTAAAAGTTAAAGAAAAAATATTACAAGTTATTAGGTGAGATTATTATTATGTGTATAGGAAGAAATCACAAACTAATTAATCTTATAATCTTAACTTTAATCAAATAGGGTTCTAGATATATGAACAATAAATAATCACGTAAAAATAAAAAATAATTTATTCGAATAAAGCACAGTTATATATATGAATCTCATTAATCAAAAATAATTATTCAATATATGAACAATAATTTCTCACGCTATATGTTTATCAATAAAGAAATCCACCTCCTCATAGTCAAAAATAAATAATACATGTAATACATATCTTTGTAATAGAGTACCTAAAAGAAAAAAAACTTCAGTTACCATAATCGGAAAAAGTTTAAGTGAACTATAATGACTAAGAAGATTTAAATTACAAAATGAAAATAACATATCTATATGAGTATGATTTTTTTGCTATATGAGCATGATTGATCTAAGAGAAAATAGATAAACCTATAAACATATAAATATACTTAATATTAATTTTGACAAAGAAACAATTCAATTATAAACAATTCTAAATATCAGCTTGACAATTTTAACACACTAATTACTCATTAAATAACCATAATGTATACATCATGATAATTTTATTTTATTTGATATCAAATGATAGAGACTATTGAGGTTTTCAGCCATGCAAAACACACTATGATCAAAAAGTAATGCTCATTAATTGTATATTTTAAAGAAACCCAAATTTCTATGAATGTCCCTAATAAGATATAAACAATAAAGTTGTAAATTAAAAAAAAAAAAAAGTAGCAAAATTTCAGTTAATATAAGAAATAGAACAAATTGAAGATTTATACAATACTGGAATTTGAACTCTTAGAGGCCATTAGCGAAGGGGCGAAACTCATAAGATCCCCTAGTGGAACACTACCTTAATGATTTGAACACAAAAATTGTAGAAATCAAAATATGAATAAATTAGCATCATCAACAAAAGGAAAATTAAAGGGAAAACACTTAATAATTATGTGACAAATAATTATTAATTGAATTAATCTTATAATCTTAACTTTAATCAAATAGGGTTTATAAAAGAGGCATAAATAATCAAATAGGGTTAGAAATACGGTAATTAAAGAAAATCTAGAACCCTATTTTTGTTTTAGATTTAATGGGATTTATTTTATTTTTATTTTATTATATATAAATAAAAAGTGACCCATGAATTTCTCATAAATCATTTTATTTTTAATAATAAACCATAGGGTTGGAAATATGGTAATTAAAGAAAATCTAGAACCCTATTTTTCTGTTGGATTTAATGGAATTTATTATATATAAATAAAAAGTGACCCATGAATTTCTCATAAACCATTTTATTTTTAATAATAAACCATCTTATTTTTAATATAAATAAAAAGTCGTCCATAAATTTCTCAAAAACCAAGAATTCTGTTAAATAGGGACACTTTATATAAATAGATAGAATAGATATATATTCTAATTATATGAAATTTTAATAATTATTTATTATTAATTTATTAATTGAAAAATATCTTCAAACTATCTTATTTAAATCTTCCTTTTTCTTACGTTTTTACTTTATTTTTGTTTTTTAAGTTTTTTCAAATTAAATTTTAATATATAAAGATTTAAAATGTAAATAAGATAGTTTGAAGGTATTGTTATATTTAGTTTTTGTTCTAGGTAATGTATTTCTGTTTTAGGTAATGTATTTCTGTTTCAGATTAAATTTTATTAAAAAATAAAAATTAAGTGCAGGCTTACCTTACATGCCTCATGCATATATGGTGGGTTTCTTTAATTTAATTTATTTATTTATTTTAAAAAATATTTTTTTTTACGAATTGCTCGATGTTTTAGGACTATCATTCAATTATTATTTTTTTTTTCTGTAGTATGTAACTATCATGTAAGTACTAAATATTCATTTAAAAAACTTGAGCAAAAAAAGTGCACTAATTTTTATTTTAAAAAACACACTATAAGCGTGACATTTTTTTTTTTTTAATTATATCGGTGTTATTTTAAAATTTTAAACAAATATAACTGAGAGAAAAATATTATTACTGTTCGAAATATTTTCAATAAGCCCAAAAAATAGTGAACTCCATTATAAGATGATTATCACTTCAAAAAAGGTGATACACTTAAAAATGTTAATTTCATCTTAGTTCAAAAAGCCCAAGTAAAGGCGTAGATAAAAATAAGTATGGGGTTATTGCTTCAAATTAGTTTGAACTTGATAATTCTAATAACTCTGTGTAGACTATATTTTTGGTGTAGTTCTTATCGTGCTGAACTGTGGTCACAAGTCGGATTAATACCCTCCTTATACTATTCTCTAAGATTTTTTGAGTTACAGTACTAAAAAAAAAAAAAAAACTAACCTTCACCACAAATTATGCTCGGCTCCGCGTTTTTGTCACAGTGGCCGAGATTCGAAGGGCTCGATTCTGGTTTTCAAAATTTTCAATTAGTTTATAAAGTATAGTATATATTATATATTGTGAAACTTACTATAAAAAACCAACGTACTGGATGATGATTCCTATCATTACAAACGAACAACTCAAAGCTCAATGATCCACACTCAAACCAAAGTAGTGAAGAAAAAATTGATTACAAACGAAGAGAGACAGACTCATAATCTTTAAAGAGTAGTATGAAATAGTTAATGTACTAAGTTCGAGAAAGAGAGATTAATAAAGAAACAGTAAGAAATAGCATATATGACGAAGAATATTATGCATATAAACAAATAAGATGAAAATCATGATTTGAAAACGACCAGCACCAAATATAAACTAACAGGATGAAAATCAAATCAGGAAAGAAGGAACAACACAAAGCTCAATGATTCACACTCAAACCAAAGTAGTGAAAAAAAGAAATTGATTACAAACGGAGAGAGACAACCTCATAATCTTGGAATTAAGGAAGTAAACAGGATTAAAGATTCATAGCAGTTAAGTAAAACAATAATTGAAGAGTATTATGAAATAGTTAATGTAACAAGTTCAAGAAAGAGAGATTAATAAAGAAACAGTAAGAAATAGCATATATGACTAAGAACATTATGCATACAAACAAACAAGATGAAAATCATGATTTGAAAGCGATCAGCACCAAACATAAACAAACATGATGAAAATCAAATCACCGTTGAAAACAAGTATAAGGAAGAAAAAAAGAAAAACAAACTACTCATAAACCCTAAATCATAAGCTGCTCAATGATCCACACTCAAACCAAAGTAGTAAAAAAAAAGAAATCGATTACAAAGGCAGAAAGACATACTCATAATGGTGCCGCGGAATCATCACTTGATTTTATATACTGTTTGATTTTATCACCATTAATTTGACCAACCATGGTCGCTGGTATAAGATGACAGACGCAAACGACATCAGTATATTAACGAAAGCTTTGCATCGGCAGTGCAAATTTTGATGTATAAGCGAATATTTAATATCAGTTCAAATATTAATAGGATTTGTTTTATTATTATTTTATTATATATACATAATATTTTATTATTTTATTAAATAAAAATAAAAAGTCACCTATAAATTTCTCATAAACCAAGAATTTCAGTTATATAGGCACACTTTATATAAAATAGATACATATATATGATATGACACAAATACTAATTATTATTATTATTCACAAAAAAATCAGTAAAGTTTAAAAATACTAATTATTATTTATTTATTTATTTATTTTTTGTGGGGAGCTATACCAATTATTATACAACACAGAGACTTTTTTTAATCTTCTTTAACTCAGCAAAAAAATAATAATAAAAAAACGTTTCTTTTATCTTTATTAACACGTTAGAACATACAATCTCTTTCTATCAAGATACATATGTATTAGATGCAAATACAACTAACTAATAAGATTAATTTACATTTCTACCCCTAAAAGATGACTTAATTTCAAATAAATAAAAATAAAAATAAAATATTATTTTTCTGACAACAAATTGCCATCAAGTTATTAAACCGACTCTAGCAAGTTATATTACCTACTGCTACAATTTAATTTTATTTGTCTCATATGAGGAATGTGAAACCTCAAACTCAAGTGAGGTTTTACATTAAGCCCCTATTATTATTTATTTATTACAGAATATGTGAAACCAGGACTTAATAATTGTATTATACTTATTAATTAATACCTTGTAGATGACGTGGCTTGTAATCACTCGAGTAATTCTATTTCTCATCAATTTATTTATATGTATTTACCACTTTTTCTGTATTTACCATTGTATTTTGTACAACTTTTTTTTATTATTATATTATTATTATTTATTACAAAATATAGAATAATACATTGTAGATGACGTGAACTGTAATTACTCAAACTAATTTTACAGTGATTGAGTCTATTTCTCATCAATTTATTTCTATATTTATAATAAGTATTCCTCATCACAACAATTTTTTTTACCGTTGTATTTTATTATTATATTATTATTTATTACAGAATAGGGAAACAAGGTATAACCAGGACTTAATTGTATTGTACTTATTAATTAATACGTTGTAGATGACGTGGCTTGTAATCACTCAAGCTCATTTAACAATGATTCCATTTCTCATCACTAAGTATTTCTATTAAAACATAGCGTATTCCTTATGTGAGAGTATCACTTTTGCTCTTACAAGTAAAAGCATTTTTTTTATAGCCTTTAATTTTTAATCCAATTGTAGTAAAATTTTGTAGTATCTTATCACATTGTTATTTATTTTTAACTCATCTATATTCTACCCACGTGATATTTTTGGGTAACTGTAAGGAAAAGAAAAAAAATCCAGACTCATTTTTGCTGCCACCACCACCTCATTCACCGGAGTTGCCAACGAGGACACTGCAATTACATTATTTTGGGAGCAGAGAACAATAGTGATTTCTACGTGGATGATTGTGAAGGATTCAAATATCAAACTTTGTGGGATTAAACCACTGTCAAAGTCATTCAATATTTAGATGTTGATTAATTCGACCGAACCAGCAAAAAAAGTAAATACATAAAAAAAGGGGGAATGTTAGTAGTTTCAAAGCAACAAAATATTTATATAGCTAAAATGGCATCAATGTCCTTCAAGTTTATGACCAGCTAGTTATTATAATTAAATTATATTTATGTATGTATGTATGTATGTATGTATGTATGTATGTATGTATGTATGTATGTATGTATGTATGTATGTATGTATGTATGTATGTATGTATGTATGTATGTATGTATGTATGTATGCATGTATGTATGTATATTCATCCCTTTATATTGATATGGGAAATTTGAAATTATATGCATATTAGGGATTAAAATTGGTATCCTAATCTAAAACTATACATAATTTGTAAAATGAGATAACTTTTACTTAAACCCAATTTTACCCCCCTCATTTCTAAACTCTCTCTCTCTCTCTCTCTCTCTCTCTCTCTCTCTCTCTCTCTCTCTCTCTCTCTCTCTCTCTCTCTCTCTCTCTCTCTAGCGTTTGAAATTGCACCACCACGATTCCCCACTCGAACGAAGAACCCACCGAACCCACCACCCCACGGAGGGAACCCATCCACTGAGCACGCGACGAGCTTTTCCCCTTTCGGTTTTTTAATTTTTTTTTTCTTATTGATTATGGTGAAAATGTTGTTAGTTGATAGATTTAGGTTGGATATGTGCATTCTTGATTAGATCTAGGGTTAGATGGAGTAGATCTAGGGTCTGTGATCTTTCTGGGCAAGAAAATTCGATTTTCTAGTTTGATATGAGCTTGAAGATGAAGGCCCGATGCATGGCCCGATGGTCCGATGTAGGGCCCGATGGTCTGATGCCATTTTGGATTTTTTAATTTTTTTTTTCTATTTATAGGACTGGCCCGATGGGCCCGATGTAAGGCCCGATGGTCCGATGCATGGCCCGATGTAGGGCCCGATGGTCTGATGCCATTTTGGATTTTTTAAATTTTTTTTCTATTTATAGGACTGGCCCGATGGGCCCGATGTAGGGCCCGATGGTTGGCCCGATGGTCAGATGCCCATTTTGGATTTTTAAAATTTTTTTTCTATTTATAGGACTGGTCCGATGGGCCCGATGTAGGGCCCGATGGTCGGCCCGATGGTCAGATGCCCACTTTATTTTTTTTAATTTTTTTTCATTTTATAGGACTGGACCGATGGGCCCGATGGTCAGATGACTGGCCCGATGGGCCCGATGTAGGGCCCGATGCCCACTTTAATTTATTTTTTTTTTTATAACAAAGAGAGAAGAAGAGAGTGGGGAGGCGGTAATGTAAATGGGGGTATTTTAGGGATATTCTAAAATGTGTCATATCCCACAAATATTAAATGTTATGTGTTTTAAAAAAAAATATTAAGTATATGTAAGTATAGAAAATCAAATTTCCCATTGATATTTATCATATATATAACAGAAAATTTCCCTGCAGATGTACAGATAGGTTCTACGCAAAGATGAACACAAAAACTTGCTCACGGTTTCCTTTTTATATAATTACCCGCACTTATTGAAAGCTATATAAATTATATTGGGAGGATCAATAATTATTATTTATTATAGGGATATTTAGACTCAACACGATAATGTATTGCTCTTTTCCATTGAATTTAAGTATGAAAATTTTCTGATGATCATGATGTGTTGGAGACGGTGGCTATCAAGAGCCTTTTGGGGATGATGAAAAAAACAAAATAAAATAAACTTATACTCCGTAAAATAAGCATCTGAGAAGTTTATTTTGATTTTTTAAAAAATCCCACTAACTTCTTTAATAAAGTCAATTTTTTTAAAAAATAAATAATATTAACATTATTAATGTATGTATTGTATGTTCACGAACTCATTTTAATTGTATATCTCTCACTATCTTAACCAATCAAAAATAAAAGAAAATGCTCTCATAGATGAGAGCAAAAGTAATGCTCTCACTTACTAAAAATCTTTAATATATATATATATATATATATATATATATATCTTTACACTATAATTGAATAATTAACATTTTTTTTTTATGAATGTTCCACACTACTTAATTTTACCCTTAAAATATAAAGTTTGTTAAAAATTTTATCTAAAATTCAACAATTACATAAGGCTCTTTTGTTAGGTTATATTTCTTCTTCTTTCTTTTTTAATCTAAATTGATTTGTAGTAAAAATAATTCATATTTAATTCGCATAATTAATTTTAAAATTTTAATTTCTTTTTTTAATTTTCTTAATGATTCAAATGATTTTTAAGATCTAAATTAACATTTTAAAATTTACTAAAAAATACTAATTTTTTTTCATTTTCGTTTTGAGGAGGTTCGATTCGATAGTTATCAAAGTTTAGGAGAGCAAAGGAGCTAATTTACAAAGACTTGTCAACATATAAATGGAATAATGAGACAGAATATAACAGAATGACTAGATTCATATAAATATAAAAGTTTACGAGAAACTATGTCATTTTAAATCATAATGTACATTGTTGACCTCAAAAATTAATCAACCGACAGTGGGGCCGTATAAATCTGATGTTTGCTACGTGTTAACAACAAGAACAATAAAATATGACCAATTAAATACTATATTATTTTCCGAGATACTACAACTCTCTTACTCCACTATGGATTCGGAATTGTACTCCTAATTACATATAACGCTCTACATGTTCCAAATATAGATACGCTATTAATTATCTATTGTTATAATCCAAATAATCAAAGATCTTCTATAGATAATTTACATCGAGTGGGGACAAATCTATCGTTCTACCCTTCAATGTACTTTATCCTTAAAACACTTAACTTCCTATAAATGATATTTTAGTAAACTAATATTATTCATGAAATAAGAGCTCTTCCATTTATCTCTGTTAAGCAAAGCTCAAAGGAAATCATCATTCCACTTCTATGTCATTATAGAAGCTATAAATTATGTATCTATGATTAGCGCTCCCACTCAATTGTACAACCACGTTTCCAAGATGTAAGTATTGGACCGATTCATTTGGTCAGCATTAACGAATAAGTCAAAAGAACACAAATAATACAGTTAAGCTAGAACCTAATCATCTCAAGATTAAGATCTATTGATCTAAGACCAACTAAGTGATATTGACTTAGAAAGATATAACAGTAAGTTTATGATATCTTATCCAAGCTCAATATCGATCCCATTCGATGTATACTCCATACATCCGATACTAGTATACTTTACCAATGCCCTATAAAGGACATACCACTTATCCAAGTTTAAGTAAACTTAATCGCTGATTATCACGTCAATATAAATTCAGTGCACTGATAAATCATAGGACTTAAACTTTGAAGCATACAATCACAATTACTTTCTACTAAGATGACATCACTGTAACTGTGAATAACTATATGTTCTAGATTTATCAAAAAAATTATATTAACCTATAAACATGAAAATAACATGTAAACTTAAATGATTTATAGTCTTCTATTGATTATATTGAAATGAGATTTATTTAGGACATAAAAATCCAATATTATTATACTTTTAAAAAAAAAAATTACCCTCAAAAGGAAAAGGTACTAATAAGCAGAAATATAGTAACTTAATTAAATTAGAACTTCCCTTCTCTTCAAAACGGGACATCTAAATATTGAATAGAAAATAATTTAAGTGGTATTTAGTTGGAAGGAATGAAAATATAAGAATGGGAATAAAAATGGAATAGAATTATGTTTAAAACGCTTCGAAAAAATTGAATTTTTTTTTTAAATTTTATTCATCTTGCAATGGAATGGTCTTTCTTTCAATTTCAAAATGGAATAGTCTTTCCATCAAAATAATGGAAAAAATATTCTATTAGAATGACATTCCAATACTTTAACTAAATAAAGGAATGGAATAAAAATTGTTTCCTTTCTATTCTATTCTATTTCATTTTCTCCAACCAAATGTCACCTTACTGTAACTTAGTACATGAATTGAAGAAGAAAAACAAAATTCAAATTCACTCCATAGTAGCAGTATACTTGCAAACACAAACAAAACATGTTGAAAAATAAATATATATTATTAATTTTAAACAATTATTATATTACTAAATAATCTAGTAAAGTATTATCAAATTAATCACAAATCATTACGAATCACTACCCTGGTACATCGGTTAGATAATTTCTACGAAGCAGGAGGAGCGGCACAAGGCGCCCATAGAGGAGGAGCGAGACCAGGCATCGGCAACTAATGGTGGCGCCTGACTTATGACACGTGGTCATCTGTTCATGACAGGGGGAGTGTCCATGGATGTTGGGGGAAGTCGTGGAGACAACAGTGGGACTCGCAACAACCAGGTAACCCCACGATGGGATATTAGGCCTCATTGGATTGAACTTTCTACGTTTGACGGTGACAACTCAGACGGATGGCTATTGAAAGCTGGACGGTATTTTTCCATTCATCGTATGACAAATCAAGACTGTTTGGAAACTGTTGTAATTAGCTTGGAGGGAGAGGCTTTGATTTGGTTTCAATGGGAACATCGTCGACGGCCATTTTTGAATTGGGAGAACTTGAAGATGCGGATGAATTGGAGGTTTTGACCTCTGCCGTTGAATTAATGTATCGAGAATTCCTTGTCCTCAAACAAGAAGGTATTGTACGTGAATATCGTAAGAGTTTTGAGTTGCTTGCTTCTTCTTTAGAAGGGATTTCAGAACAAGTATTAGAATATTCTTTTATTAATGGGCTAAATTAAAAAATAGGGTATGAAGTAACCGTAATGGGCCCAAGTGGGCTGGAACAAGTTATGAAATTAGTCTAAAATGTAAAATTGAAGTTGTTGGCCCAACAAAAGTAAAAAATCTGTTATACGAAGCTCTATTTCAAGATTCCGGGGAGGGCTGACTGGAAGTGGTGTGAGTAGCTTCGTTCCATGTTCAACAAATTTTAAAGATGAAGGTCGGCCAGCTGGGAATGGATTTTGACGGCTCAAGGAGACTGAAATTCAGCATAAGAAGGCTTAGGGATTATGTTTCAAATGTGATGAAAAAATTTCACCTGGTCATCGGTGCAAAAAAAACTGAACTCCAGGTCATTATTGTTCAAGAATTCAGTAAACAAAGAGAAGGAAACATAGATGACTTGGACGAGGTTGTTGAAGAAGAAGACACCAAGTTGGAAAATCATGTCGTAGAGGTTTCCCTTAATTCTGTTATTGGTTTGACATCCTCAAAAACTTTTAAATTACGGGGACACGTTAGTTCTCAGTCGGTGGTGGTTCTCATTGATAGTGGGGTGACTCATAATTTTATCTCGAATATTCTAATACAAACTTTGCAACTACCTATCTCAGCCACAACTCCCGGTGTCATATTGGGTACGGGACAATCAACTGAGACTCGAGGCATATGTAAGGGGGTGTCACTCACTATGCAAGGGGTGGAAAAAATTGAAGATTTTATTCCCTTGGATTTGGGCAATACTGATATAATTTTGGGTAGACAGTGGTTGGAAACTTTGGGTGTGACTCACACAAACTGGAAGACTCACTCTATGATGCTCATGGTGGGAAACACAGCAGTAAGTTTACAAGGAGACTCAACTTTACATAGGACCCTTGTGTCTTTAAAAGCTATGATGCGAAAAATTAAATGAGAGGGCCATGGATTAATTATTGAACTTGGGGCTGTTGAGTTTGCCCTAAATAAAACTCCATTTCAATGTAATCTATTTTATTCAACATCAATAAAGAAACAGAAGTATTTTTCATTCATTTGTGTATGTTTTGGTTCAACTTATCAATTGCTTGTCTATTTGATTTATAAATTCATCTGAAACCCTTTTCACATACTTGATCTTGTTTATTGTGTTGTCAACACTTTGGAAAGTAAACATGACTATGTGAATAAAGTTTCCTAGATTTATCAGACACAGGGTTTTACTGATATGATAATCTACAACAAGAGTTTACTTGCATTTGGAGAAATGCTATGTTCTTTCCAGAACATTGGTTAAAGTAAAGCTCAGGTTGGATGCATGGAGTATGCATCGGAAGAGACCGATATTGAACTTTGACTTAGATTTATTAAACTTACCGTAAAATCTATTCAAGTCAATATCGCCTAGTTGATCCTAGATCAAATGATCTTAATCCTGTTATGATTAGGCTCAATCTCAGGAGGCTATTCGTGTTCTTTGATTTGTTAGTTAAGCCTACTTTTAGGTCAGGGTGATACGTACATTTTGGGAACACGGTAGTGCAATTGAGTGGGAGCGCTAACATAAACATGGAATCTATAGCTTCTATCTGGCGAATAGTAAGCAAAGGATGATCTCCTTCGAGCTTGACCAAACGAAAATAAATGGTGGAGTACTCATTTCACATAAGCTGAAATATCATTTATACGGGGTCAAGTATTTTAAGGATAAAATACATAGTAGGGTGTAACGGTAATCTAATCCCTTTACAGTGTAGATCATTCATATAGAGGATCATTGATCTAATTAGGATTATAACAATGGATAACTAATGATGTGTCTATATGGTGGAACATATAGAGCATTCTATATACTGAGAGTGCAATTCTAAGTTCTATGCGTGGATTCAACGAAGAATTAATAAGTCAGTGAATTTAGGTAATAAATTCTTGATCTGCTTATTGGAAGCTCGGTTATATAGACCCATGGTCCCCCCACTAGTTGAGATAATATTGCTTGTAAGACTCATGTAATTGGTTTTGATTAATCAATTATAATTCTCAAATTAGACTATGTCTATTTGTGAATTTTTCACTAAGTAAGGGCGAAATTGTAAAGAAAGAGTTTTAGGGGCATATTTGTTAATTATGATACTTTGTATGGTTCAATTAATAAATATGATAAATGACAATATTATTTAATAATTATTTATAGTTATTAAATAGTTAGAATTGGCATTTAAATGGTTGAATTAGAAAATTGGCGTTTTTAAGAAAATCAGATGCAAAAGTGATAAAACTGCAAAATTGCAAAAAGTGAGGCCCAAATCCATATTGCCATGGCCGACCACTTTTATAGGAATTATCCTCTGATATTTTCATTATTTTAATGCCAAATAATTCAAACCTAACCCTAGTGGAATGCTATAAATAGATAGTGAAGGCTTCAGGAAAATTACACTTTTCATTCAGAAAAACCTGAGCCTCTCTCTCTACCTTGGCCGACCACTTCCTCTCTCTTCCTTCTTCCTTAAGATTTCGAAACACTTAGTGATTAGAGTAGTGCCCACACACAGCAAGTGATACCTCAATCATAGTGAGGAAGATTGTGAAGAAAGACTTTCAGCAAGAAGGAGTTTCAGCACCAAAGAATCAGAGAAAGAGATCCAGGTTCTGATCTTGATAATACTCTGCGACAGAAAGGATACAAGGGTTAGAGATCTGAACGGAAGGAGTCATATTATTCCGCTGCACCCAATGTAAGGTTTACTAAACTTTATATGTGTTTATTTCATCGTTTTAGAAAGTTCATATTTAGGGTGTTAATCAACATACTTGTGAGTAGATCTAAGATCCTGGTAAAATAATTTCCAACAACTGGCCTCAGAGCCATAGTAATTGATTTGCTTGCAATAAATTTGGACTTTAAAACGATTGTTTGATGTTTTGGATGGTATCATGTTGTATTGAGTGTTATATGATGAATGATTGATGTTTGTGAATTTTCGTGAAAAATAATTGAATATCTGTTTCTAGAATTATTTTTATTAGATAGTATGGAAAAAAATTAAGCAAGTTACTTTTTACAGAACTCAATTTCGATTTAATTTGAATTAGTTATGATTTTTTGAAGTTTTGAAAAATATCGGGATTGAGCAACAGGGACACGCGCGGAAATCATGCAATCTCCTCCCTGCGCTGTGTCCCCTCGCCCAAGCAACCCTATAGCGTGCGGACGTGTATGCACAACATACCGTCCGTACAGCTCGCATTTTTTTTTTTGTTTTTCTTCGTTTTTTCATGCTATTTCATGGATTTAAGTTCCGATTTTTTGTGTAGTTCTGTATTTATACATTTATTATTCCTAATTCAATTCTAATTATCATAATTAAATTAATAAATATTTTTTAAATTAATTCATGATATTAGTGTAATTTGAATTTGAAAAATAGTAAATATCTATCTTTTTGCTTAATTATATATCTTATTTTTAAATTTGATTATATCTTATTTTATTTTTTAATTTAAGGTCAGATATTAAATTTTTTTTAAAAAATAATTTGACATTATTTAAATTTAAAATAAGATAACTATAATCATGTAATTTTAAATAGATGTAAGATATTTTGCTAACTTTTAAATTTTGTTATTTTATATATTTAAATTAAATCATAAAATCTGAAAAAGATATTTATTTATCTTTTTTAATTTTTATTTATAAAATAACATTAAATTTTTAAAAGTAGTTAGCAAATTTTGAAATGATATTTAGGTTGGTTGAAACCTAATTTTTCAAAATTGTAGGTTTAATTTAAAATATTATTATATTAATTTCGAAAATATTTAAATTTTATTTTATTTTATTATTTTCGAAAATAATTTTTTTTTATTTAATTAATTTTTCAAAATTATTTATTTAAAATTAAATAAATCCTACATCCAACTATCCAGCTAACCTTGTTAGAGGAGTATATGTTTTAGCTTGTTTGTAAGTTTTTAAAACCTATTACTGCTTGATTGCAAATAGCCATGGTTAACTTGTTGACAGATCCAATGATCTGATTTTAACTCATGGCTCCCTTGGTCAAGTAAATAATTTGTAACAGGTATATTTACAATCTTCTTTCATCTGTGTATGACCTAGCAACATGATAGGATCCATCCAAATGGTGTGCCTGTGTGAGCCTATGTGTTTAATTTTATTATAGATGCATATAGGTTGTTGTTGCTAAATAAAATATCATTGTTCTTGATAGATTTTATTTAGGCCCATTTAGTTTTTGGGCCTATTCAATTAATAACAGTTGTTCATTTTAAGGTTAAAGTCCTCTCTTTTGGGCCTTGTGTGAGAGTTGGGAGCCATAGAAGTGGGTACGACATACTGAACCCAGCACCCCCTCACATGAACCACCCCAATTGTGAAGGCCCATTTGCCTGATTTGAATAACTGTACTAGGTTAATTAAATTAGTTTAACCTAATAAAATTGATTAGCAACATAATTAATTTCATTTATTTTGAAATTAATTTAAGAAAACCATAGTTTAAAGAATTTTATATTCTAAGCTAAACTATATGTATTTTCTTGTATTTAATTAAATATAGAATTATAACCATCTAGATTCTTTCTGAAGCTTAATTTAAATTTTTCATTAAATATTCCTATTTAAGTTGATATTTAGTTATCTATAACTAACCAGCTTAAATCTGAATATCTTTTGGATTTAAAATTTCAAATTAAGTTGAGGAATTTTAGGCATTGGTTATTAAGATTCTTTAGATATTTTTTTAATTTGATATTTTTTCAAATATTAACTTAAAATGGAATATTTTCAAATTAAGTGGTTACAACTTAATTTTAATTTAATTAAGTCTAATTTGAAAAATATTTAAGTTGATTTCTTAGATTCTTCTAAAACAACTTAAACAAGATATTTTTTAAATTTGTTCCATTATATTCGAATTTTTTTTTTCGAATTTAAATAATAATTGAAATTTAATTAAAGTTGATTTTTTTTTTATTTAAACCAACTTTAATTTGTAATTTTTTATTATTATAATATGGAACTTGTTCGATATTTATTCGAATTTATTTTTCGAATTTAAATAATTAAAGCTGATTTTTTATTTAAACCAACTTTAATTTGTAATTTTTCATTATTATAATATGGAACAGATGATTAAATAAAATACATATTTTTTTTTTTAAATAATGAGCTTTAATCAAAAGATATTCGATCTCCATTGTTGGTCTTACAATAGTTAAATTTTTTCAATATAACCTCGAGACGCTAGACTTCGTCTGTAATAACCAAAATATTTAGTTATTATTTTCTATATTACATTAGTCTTAATATCTTGATGTGGAAATAGTGATTTCATAAAATATGTTATTGACTATGGTATCTTTCAAGCTATAGGAATTATGTTGATATTATAGTTGGACTATAGATTAAGTCGGATATAATTTTAATTTTTGGTTACTACTTTGACTATTAGAGATAACTATGGTGGATGCTACAAATTTAGTGATAAAATATTTTGCATAAATATATGCATGTGTTGCATGAGGAATTGAAGAAATAAATAGTTTGTATATGAAGCATTGAGAAATAGTTAAGTTATAATTTTATAAGTCTTAAATAATGGGTCTTGATGAGTAGTTTTGAACTATTCATGGAATGAGGTGTCAAAATATAGTTACCCTAATGTTCATATAAGAAACGTGTGGCACATTGTTGGAGAAATATATGGGAAGCTTTCAAAATTTAAACATGATACATGTACAAGCATAGTTGTAGATACTTTTTTTTTTTTTTTTGAAACAATTTGATTTAAATAATAGGGTACCCAATGTTTTCAGTTTGTAAGTGGCATAATCCCAATGTTTATTTTTAGCGGCATAAGTACCCAATGTTTGTAAAACTGTAATTTTTCTCTAATTTCGTCCGTACAAACCCTGTTATTTTCTTAAACAGGCCACATATAAGGTCTAGATTCTTGATCAGTAGGTCTAGACAGAAACATGTAGTATCAGTTACTTCTAAATGTTCCTTTAGTAAATTTAAAATGGAGTCTATACTGACGAAACTGAAGAAAAATTACAGTTTTATAAACATTGGGTACTTATGCCACTAAAAATAAATATTGGGTTTATGTCGCTTACAAACTTAAAACTTTGGGTACTTATGCCGCTATTTACCCTTTAATACTTAGTACACGTGGGATGAAAGGTTTAAGAAGCACTCAAACCACACAACAACTAGAGACCAATAATAAGCCTAGGATTCAATTGTAATAATAACTACTCCTCTAGTCTAAGTGGACCGAGTATAATGAAGTGAGAGAGTGGAGTTGGAGTTCAAGTTTGAAGTATATTATCACCTACATAAAAAAAAATCGGAGTTATAGTTCCCTTTTGACCAAGTATGGGAGAAAAAGATTTGAATTTAAGTATTTTATTTAGTATTTAATTAAGTTAACTATAGCAAGCTAAATGAGAGGCTCGAAATTAGTGAGTTTAGTTAAACCTTGATGCTATAAATAGGAGCTATCATTCTCACATTTCCTCATTCACTAAAAGCCAAATAGCTATCCACCATACTCTCTCTTGCCCCTCTTCTATACTGAAGTTATTTTATTCTATCTTTTATAGCCAATCACTTGTTTTTCCAAGAGCCAAGATAGCCATACACACCATCATAATTACTATAAGCTTTAAACACCAACACCCTCTCTTAAACATCACTATCATTCTCCCATACGTATATATATATATATCTCCTTCATCATATCGACATCATCATCACCACTATTTTTACATTCAAGTTTTAGTGCTCAACTAGATGTCATTGGAAGCTAATTAAGGTATAGCATTCTATGATTTGGGTTGTAGATTCAAGGTTAAAGTTTCGTATATATATATTATGATAAATTCTAATTAATAAGTATGAAAATTAGGTTTGTTTTTTTGTAAGATAATTATTTCTCAAGGATCACTCCCATTGAAATCAAGGTTAGGACTCCACATTCGAGGTAAGGAAATTAAGTAGAAAAATATAAGTTTTCTGTATGTAATAACATTCATAGAAAGAGTGGGAATAGTAAAAGAGAAGTTAAATAAAGTCTTCTGCCTAACTCTTTATTGTTTGTTATTTAATGTACTGTATTATATATATTTGAATAATATGTTTATAAGATTCATGTTATTTATGTTGTTTACAGTATTAGAGCATGGCCATTGCTAAGGTATATATTTAAATAATATGTTTATAAGATTCATGTTATTTAAGTATGTATGTAAATAGTGTGTTTATAAGATTCACATTATTTAATTATGATTGTTATGTTATTTAAATAATGTATAATAGTTTGCCATTATTTAAATTAGATAGATTATAGTTTATGTGACATGGTTTGACCGAGAAGATAATTGTTAAATACTTGACTGTTGGGTCTATATGGTAGATAGGGGGCCATTTAGTAGTGGGTACGATTTTACTGAACCCAGCCCTCCGCCATTTAGTCCAATAGCTCGAGTTTATTTGCCAAAATTAGACTCGGGCTAATCATTATTATGTGATTTAGCCTAGAACCTAGTCATTAGTGACTAGTGATATGATTAAGTTTATGTTTTGCTATCTGCCTAAATATGTGCATGTGCATTTTAATTAAGTTTTATTTTTATTTATGTGACTACCTGACACACATTTCCTTACTGAGTTTAGTAACTCACCCTTATTAAATTACCATGTGCAGACCAAAGTAACTAAAAGTTTAGAATGCCGGTGGCGAGTGGAACTTTGGACGCTTGTGTGTGTGAACTCGCTGAGGGCCATATAACTGCGGGCGGTCTAGGGCACTCTGTTTATTTATTTACGTTATTAAACTTATGTCGCAATTATTTTAGTTATTAATTATTATGTTTTTTTTTACGAAAACTGGCCAGTTGTGAACATTTTCAAGTATTAAATAAAAATGCGACATTACGATTTTCCGCGTTTAACGCTTGTAAATAAAATTAATATTTTTATAAAAGTACATGCGTTACAGTTTGGTATCAGAGCCACAGTTATATCGGTCCAGAATGTTCTCACGAGTTACACACATCGGCTAAAAAAAAAAGTCTCCGCTTGCTACCATGTAAGTCTCATATTATATGTTTGCATTATTATTTGTACTTGTGTAGTTTTATAATTGCATTTACTACAGAGACCTTAGTACCAATAACCAAGTTTAGGTACTACCCATGCATATGAAATCAAATATTTTTTTTAATATATATGTACAAATATATTTCTAGATATTTTATTTATTTTTTTTTTAAAAAATCATTACTAGAAAGCCTAGAAATTTTCTTTTCTTTAAGTAAAAATATTAAAAATATATATATATTTTATTATTTTATTTTATGTATTTATTTATTGTTATTTAGTTATTTAGTTATTTATCTTAGAATAAATAGAAATTATTTTGTGAACTGTTATCTATTATAGAGAATAGTTATGCTAGTTTCTTAGAAATTTAATCTACTAAATATATATTATAGAGAAATAGTTAGGCCCGTTTCTTAAGAATTTTATTTTAGAAGAATTAGAACTAAATATTAAGAGATAGTGTTGCTTAGACGATCAAGTTAGCTAAATAGAAACAATCAAGAAGGAGAAGCTTCAACACCTACAAGAAGTTTAAAAAGGAGACGAGCTACAAGACTAAGCTAGTCATGGTAGAGGACAAGGCTAACGAGTTGTACTATTATGGAAGAGGCACCTGTGTAAGCTGAGCTGAGAGGACGCTTGTTTTTGCGAGTAGTTGGTGAAAGAGAATGTCAAGCTTAGGGAACGACTCCAAGCTCAGGATGAAAAGTTGCATTGCAATAAGCGGTAAAGCACGAGGAATTCAATTCAACAGCCAACACACTGCTTTGAGCCACCATATAAAAGGATCAAAAAAATAAAAATAGAAACCATCGATATTTGAAGGGGGGCTCTAAACTATTGGAGGGGAAGGAACGACCAAGGATTGTAGCACCCATATTGGGATATATGGAACTCAATAATAGACAATTGGCAAATGACTTGATAGAGCTGGAAATGAAGGACCATGACGCTGCACTCGATATGGACTGGCTATCCATTCATCAATTGCTAAAAGTATTTGGGTTGCTTTTGGTAACAAAGGCCAGGGACTAGTTTACTTTCACAGGAGTTAAGATGGACTTATGAGCTTCTTTAATCTCATCCGACTAGCTAGCTAAGGAAGGTATCGTGTCAAGCATTGTTGGCCAATGTAGTGCACCAAGCAGTGGAGACAAAACTGACAATGAAAAGACATGCACATAGTCAGAGAATTCTAAAAGGTCTTTCTAAAAGATCTACTGGGGATACCCTCAGACAGTGATGTAGAGTGTTATCTCCAAGAGTGGTTCAATTTTGAAGGCTTCATACAAAATGGTGATTAACAAGCTGTAGAAACTCAAAGTATAGCTACAAGAGCTCCTATACAAAGGGATCTTTAGACCAAGTTTCTCACCTTGGGGTGCTCTAGTAATCTTTATCAAGAAGAAAGATGGAAGCACGAGGATGTGCATAGACTATTGTGAGCTCAACAAGGTGATCATCAAGAATAAGTACCATTTACCAAGGATAGATGATCTCTTCGATCAATTGCAAGGCTCGGCTATGTTCTCAAAAATAGATCTAAGATCTGGGTATCACCAACTAAAGGTCCGGAAGGAAGACATACCCAAGACAGCATTCAAAACACGGTATGGACACTATGAGTTTTTAATAATGTCTTTTGGACTAACTAATGCCCCAGCAACCTTCATGGATATGATGAATAGGGTTTTCAAGGAGTACCTAAATAAGTTACTTGTTGTATTCATTGATGACATTCTTATCTACTCCAAAACTATGGAAGAACATGAGGAGCACCTGAGGATGACTCTAAACCGACTTAAGGAGATCCAACTATATGCCAAATTCAAGAAATGTGAATTCTGGTTAGAGAAGGTGGCATTCCTAGGCCATATAGTTTCCAAAGATGGAGTCGAGGTGGATCCTACAAAGATTGAAGTGGTTAAGAGCTGGCCAACACCTAAGACTGCAAGTGAAGTAAGAAGCTTCTTGGGTGTAGCTGGTTTTTGTAGACGCTTTGTTGAAGGATTTTCCAAGATCGCAACTCCTCTAACCAACTTGACTCGAAGGAAACAGAAGTTTGTCTGGTCAGAAAAGTGTGAGGGTAGCTTCCAAACACTTAAGGACAAACTAATAACAGCCCCTGTATTATGTGTTCCCAATAACAAGGATAAGTTTGTGGTGTACTGCGATGCATCGAAACAAGGGTTGGGATGCGTGCTGATGCAAAATGACAAAGTAGTAGCGTATGCCTCAAGACAACTTAAGGAGTATGAACAAAGTTACCCAACACACGATCTAGAGTTGGTAGCAGTAGTTTTTGCGCTAAAAATATGGAGGCACTATCTCTACAGGGAGAAATGTGAAATTTATACCGACCACAAGAGCCTGAAGTACTTCTTTACGCAGAAGGAACTCAACATGAGGCAGAGGCGGTGGCTAGAGCTTGTTAAGGACTATGATTGTGAAATCCACTACCATCCAGGGAAGGCCAACGTAGTAGCAGACACGCTAAGTAGACGCAGTTATGCCAGCTTGGCAATACTGGCACAAATGGAGAAGCCCCTACAACAGGAACTCCAAAGAAGTGGTATAGAGATCATTGCACAAAAACTAGCTAACCTAACCATTGTCTCAACGCTGCTACAGGAACTTAAAGATGCACAGATTGTTGATGAGTTCTTACAGAAGAAAAGATCAGGCTTGCGAGAGAAGGAGACAGAAGATTTCTCCGAAGGTACAGACAACATGTTGAGGTATAAGGGAAGAGTGTGTGTAGCCAACGACAAAGAGCTTAGAAGAAAGATCATGATGGAAGCACACACTACACCCTACTCAATGCATCCAGGGTCAACCAAAATGTACAATGACTTAAAAACCTTGTATTGGTGGCCAGGGATGAAGAAGGATGTAGCTGAATTTGTAGCTAGATGCCTCACATGTCAACAAGTTAAGGTTGAACATCAGAGACCAGCAGGGATGTTGCAACCCCTGGAAATCCCTGAATGGAAGTGGGAAGATATAGCCATGGATTTTGTGACAGGACTACCCCGAACAACCAAGCAACACGACTCAGTTTGGGTAATTATAGACAGACTCACCAAGTCAGCACACTTTGTTCCAGTAAAGTCTACTTACAACGCAGAGCAGTATGCTGACCTGTACGTGCACGAGATATTGAGGCTGCATGGAGTTCCAAAGACGATAGTCTCTGATAGAGGTTCAGTATTCACCTCCAAGTTCTGGGAGAGTCTACATAAGGCAATGGGGACGCGATTGAAATTAAGTACATCATTTCATCCCCAAACAGATGGACAATCTGAACGCACCATCCAAATACTCGAGGATATGCTTCGAGCGTGTGCACTGGACTTCACTGGCTCGTGGAGTAAGTATTTACCTCTAATGGAGTTCTCCTACAATAATAGCTATCAAGACACAATCAAAATGGCACCATATGAGATGCTGTATGCACGAAAATGTAGATCACCGCTTCATTGGGATGAAGTTGGAGAAAGACGCTTCTTAGGTCCAGAAGCAATAAGAGAAGCTTTAGAAGCAGTTGAAAAGATACGACAAAGGATGCTCACTGCCCAAAGTAGACAGAAAAGTTATGCAGATTTGAAAAGACGGGAGGTTGAGTTTTCTGTAGGGGACTTAATGTTCTTGAAGGTATCACCTATGAAGGGGATTATGCGTTTTGGAAAATGGGGAAAGTTAAGCCCAAGATTTATAGGTCCTTTTGAGATACTGGACAGAGTTGGTCAGGTAGCTTACCGTTTGGCCCTACCGCCAACATTAGCAGAAATGCATAATTTTTTCCACATTTCCATGGTACGAAAGTATGTACCTGATCTGACACATGTGCTTAAATACGAGAACTTGTACTTGCAGCAGGACATGAGTTATATGGCACGCCCTGTGCGCGTGATAGAAAAAGGAATAAAGGTCTTACGAAATAAGACTATACCCTTAGTCAAAATCCTGTGGAGTGATAGTTCTGATAGAGAAGCGACATGGGAGTTGGAGAAGGACATGTAGAATCAGTATCCCGAGTTATTCTCAAGTAAGTAAATTTCGAGGACGAAATTCCTTTAAGGAAGGTAGATTGTAATAACCAAAATATTCTATATTACATTAGTCTTAATATCTCGATGTGGAAATAGTGATTTCATAAAATATGTTATTGACTATGGTATCTTTCAAGCTATAGGAATTATGTTGATATTATAGTTGGACTATAGATTAAGTCGGATATAATTTTAATTTTTGGTTACTACTTTGACTATTAGAGATAACTATGGTGGATGCTACAAATTTAGTGATAAAATATTTTGCATAAATATATGCATGTGTGGCATGAGGAATTGAAGAAATAAATAGTTTGTATATGAAGCATTGAGAAATAGTTAAGTTATAATTTTATAAGTCTTAAATAATGGGTCTTGATGAGTAGTTTTGAACTATTCATGGAATGAGGTGTCAAAATATAGTTACCCTAATGTTCATATAAGAAACGTGTGGCACATTGTTGGAGAAATATATGGGAAGCTTTCAAAATTTAAACATGATACATGTACAAGCATAGTTGTAGATACTTTTTTTTTTGAAACAATTTGATTTAAATAATACTTAGCACACGTGGGATGAAAGGTTTAAGAAGCACTCAAACCACACAACAACTAGAGACCAATAATAAGCCTAGGATTCAATTGTAATAATAACTACTCCTCTAGTCTAAGTGGACCGAGTATAATGAAGTGAGAGAGTGGAGTTGGAGTTCAAGTTTGAAGTATATTATCACCTACATAAAAAAAATCGGAGTTATAGTTCCCTTTTGACCAAGTATGGGAGAAAAAGATTTGAATTTAAGTATTTTATTTAGTATTTAATTAAGTTAACTATAGCAAGCTAAATGAGAGGCTCGAAATTAGTGAGTTTAGTTAAACCTTGAGGCTATAAATAGGAGCTATCATTCTCACATTTCTTCATTCACTAAAAGCCAAATAGCTATCCACTATACTCTCTCTTGCCCCTCTTCTATACTGAAGTTATTTTATTCTATCTTTTGTAGCCAATCACTTGTTTTTCCAAGAGCCAAGGTAGCCATACACACCATCATAATTACTATAAGCTTTAAACACCAACATCCTCTCTTAAACATCACTATCATTCTCCCATACGTATATATATATATCTCCTTCATCATATCGACATCATCATTGTAACACCCTAACTAACATAGGCGTATTACGTGATTTTTTAAACGTACTGTGCAGCTCGTTGCTAATCAACGAGGTTTATGGAAAAACGTGATTAATTAAAATTTTGCTTTTTAATTAAACTTATAAAACAATATTACAAAAGACTCGGGATCCCGATTATAAAATTATTTACAAAATGATTTAACTGTTTAACTGATACACAAAATAAAGGTCGTCTAACGACCAGTTACAAAAATCAGCCTCGCTGTCCCGATGATCGTACGCTCCAGGCCTAACCGCCCCGACATGTACAATCTTCACAAGCTCGCTCACGGCCTATCAGCTTTAGCCTTGCCTTTACCTACACATAAACGTAAAACTATGAATCGACAGACTCAGTAAGAAAAGCATAATAATACTCATACATAATCCCGGTTATGATCAGACGCCCATACCCCTGATCATAACCCTAACTGCCGTGTCCAACACGATACTGAGTCCCGCTACTGCCGTGTCCAACACGGTACTGAGCCACTACTGCCATGTCCAACATGGTACTGAGTTTTGAACGTTCACAGGGACGGTACTATTGACAAGTATCCTCCTGATCGGTCGAACCGGTCATACTCCGGCTGCTGGTCATACTCCAGCCTGTACCGACGGGATAGGTCAATAGCACGGAACCACCAACCAAATGTAAGCCTGATCGGTCAAACCCGTCATACTCTGGCTGCTGGTCATACTCCAGCCTGTACCGACGTGACAGGGTTGGATGGTTCGAAGCCAACATACATAACTAATGTAATCTAACAGGCTTCCTACATGCACGGTAAACATGTAATCTACATATGCATACTGTTATACTAATCTTACCTGGATTCCGAATTCAGGTGTGCCACAACCCGACCGGAACTTTAGCCGAGCGGATTACATGTGCTCCTAAACCATAAAAATCACAACACTATAAGTGACACGCTAAATCACTTCCCGGGGATTAAAACTAGGAACTAAAAGTTTCCCTATCGATAAAAAGCATGGCAATACCCCTTAAAACATAAAAACGAGGAAAAACACGGGTTCTGAAAATTCCCCAACCGGCAGACCGGTTGCCCAACCGGAATTCCGGTTCTGGGAATTTTCGAAGCCCATCCGGAATTCCGGATGCACAACCGGAATTCCGGTTCCTCGCAGACATAATTTCAAAAATTCATATCTCAACCAATTCGACCCCAAATTGATTCAAACTTTCCAGACCTACTCCATACATCCCAATTAACATTTCCAAGGCATCAAACCTACCCAGAAACCACAAATACAAAATTTGCCATTAAAGCTCAAGCTTTGAGTTCTAAACTCAAACTTGAGCAAATCCCACAAACATGCATTCAAACCTGCCTAATTCTACTTAATTAAGCCTAACTAAGCCTCTGAAAACAATTAAAAGCAATAACAACATCACAGAAACAGATTCACTACATTTCTTCAAAAATCACATATTTTGCTTAGAAAAATCAAACTTGAAACAAGGTAGCCTACATGCATTTCTAACAGCTTAATTAACTTCAATTTAACATGCTTACACCCCAGAAATTACTAATAAAACACAGCAATAACAACAGCCACAATTCAAGCATGCATTACATCAAATTTTCATAAAACTCAAGAAAACACAAAGGGAAAGTTCTAAGAGATCAAACCTTGATTAGATTACACAAAGAGATAGGATGAAAATCACAAGATTGAGCAGAAAAAATCCCAGCCCTAGCAGCCCAAGCTTGGCCGAAAGTGAGAGGAAAGAAAGATAGAGTTTTTGCAATTTTTCTATTTTCTAACTTTGAATAACAAAAAGAATAAAATGAAATCTTTTTCCCTTAATCTATTTCAGCCAAAATTAATAAAATAAACAACATTTATTTTTCAAATAATAAAGTCACAAAAAGACAAAAAGTCATTTGGGCAAAAAGACCATTTTTCCCCTCCACACCAAAATCACATAAAAATCACTAAAGGGGGTATTTTTGGGAAATTCTAAATTCCCGGCCATTCCCGACATTCCCAATGTCTAATAAACCGTCCCAAACTAATAACATGCTAAGTTGTGATTTCTACTGAGCCAAACGCCGAGTTCCGAAATACCGGGCACCGGAAATGCAAAATATGAAAACTACTGAATAACATAACCATGCATTTCTGAATTCCATAAATAACAGTATAATAATTATTTAAATAGCTATAAATAATTTCATAATTAATCATAAACAACTGCTAATTTCCAAATTAACTAAGCGGGCTTTACAACTATCCCCCCCTTAAAAGGATTTCGTCCCCGAAATCTAACCTGAATAACTTTGGATATTGAGCTCTCATATCTGACTCTAGCTCCCAGGTGGCTTCCTCCACCTTGCTGTTTCTCCAGAGAACTTTGACCAATGCTATGGTCTTATTCCGAAGGACTTTATCCTTTCTATCCAGGATCTGCACTGGCTGTTCCTCATAAGTCATGTCTGGCTGTAGCTCAAGGCTCTCATAACTGAGTATATGAGAGGGATTTGAAACGTATTTTCTCAACATTGAGACATGGAATACGTTGTGAACTGCTGATAAGGCTGGAGGCAATGCTAACCGATATGCCACTTGACCTATCTTCTCGAGAATCTCGAAAGGTCCTGTAAATCTAGGGCATAACTTGCCTCTTTTCCCGAAACGTTTAATCCCCTTCATCGGAGATACCCGTAAAAACACATGTTCCCCTACTTGGAACTCAACATCTCTACGTTTCGGATCTGCGTAACTCTTCTGTCTGCTCTGTGAGGCAAGCATTCTAGCTTTTATCTTCTCTATCGCCTCATTGGTCCGCTGCACTGATTCTGGATCTAGGTATTTCCTCTCCCCTGTCTCATCCCAGTGGATAGGGGATCTACATTTCCTACCGTATAACAGTTCATAGGGAGCCATCCCTATCGTACTCTGATAACTGTTGTTGTAAGAAAATTCTATCAACGGTAGATACTTATTCCATGAGCCTTCAAAGTCCATAACACAGGCTCTCAATATGTCCTCCAATATCTGAATTGTCCTTTCGGACTGACCATCTGTCTGAGGATGGAATGCTGTACTGAATTTCAGCTTTGTACCCATTGCCTGTTGCAAACTTTGCCAAAATTTGGAGGTAAACTTCGGATCCCTGTCTGAAACTATAGACTTCGGTACTCCGTGAAGTCTCACGATCTCCCTAACATACAATTCTGCCAACTGATCCACTGTGAATGTTGTTCTAACCGGCAGAAAATGAGCACATTTCGTAAATCGATCCACCACTACCCAGATGGAATCAAATAAACCCGTGGTCCTAGGTAACCCGACCACAAAATCCATCGTAATATCCTCCCATTTCCATTCTGGTAGGGTTAGAGGCTGCAACAACCCAGCTGGTCTCTGATGTTCAGCCTTAATCTGCTGACAAGTGAGGCATCTCGATACGAATTCTACCAAATTCTTCTTCATACCGCTCCACCAGAAGTACGGTTTCAAATCTTGGTACATCTTAGTGGTGCCGGGATATAGAGAATACGGGGTAGAATGAGCCTCCTCAAAGATCTCATTTCTAAGTTCCACACTATTCGGAACACAAACCCTGGCTTTATACAAAAGCATCCCACTGTCTGACACTGAAAAGTCCTTGGCTTGACCAGCCAACACCTCATCTCGGGCTTTTACTAACTCTGGATCTGTCATCTGTGCGACCTTTATTCTTTCCAACAGATCAGATTGCAGCGTTAAGTTGTGTAGCTGACCTACCACAAGCTCAATGCTGGATCTAACCATATCCTCTGCTAGCTGAGGTGAGATCTGAACCATACTAGCTACTTGCCCGGGACCCTTTCTGCTCAGGGCATCGGCCACTACATTGGCTTTTCCGGGGTGATAGAGGATCTCACAATCGTAATCCTTCACTAATTCCAACCAACGCCTTTGTCTCATATTCAAATCCTTCTGAGTAAAGAAATACTTGAGAATTTTATGGTCGGTATAGATCTCACACTTCTCCCCGTAAAGGTAATGCCGCCAAATCTTCAATGCAAAAACCACTGCGGCCAACTCTAAATCATGAGTCGGGTATCGCTGTTCATAATCCTTTAACTGACGGGAGGCATAAGCGATAACCCGATCAGCTTGCATCAATACACACCCCAAACCCTGTTTGGATGCGTCGCAATAAACTACGAACTTCTCTTTATCCGAAGGCAAAGCTAGCACTGGAGCGGTAATCAACCTCTGCTTTAGCTCCTGGAAACTAGCTTCGCACTTGTCTGACCAAATAAATCGCTGATTCTTCTTTGTAAGTTCGGTTAGGGGCATTGAAATTTTAGAGAACCCTTCAACGAACCTACGGTAGTACCCAGCTAAACCCAAGAAGCTTCTGATCTCTGTCACCGTCTTCGGTCTCGGCCAATCCCTGACGGATTCAATCTTCCCGGGATCTACCTTGATCCCATCTTTGCTCACAATGTGCCCTAGGAAGGACACCTGAGATAGCCAGAACTCACATTTCTTGAACTTGGCATAAAGCTTGTGTTCTCGAAGCCGTTGCAGTACCATCTGAAGATGTAACTCATGCTCCTCTTCTGATTGAGAGTACACAAGGATGTCGTCGATAAACACAATTACACAAATATCGAGGAAATCCTTGAATACTCTATTCATCAGGTCCATGAATGCTGCAGGAGCATTGGTTAGTCCGAATGACATAACCAGAAACTCATAATGTCCATACCTAGTGCGGAAAGCCGTCTTCGGAATGTCCTCCTCTCAGATTCTCAACTGATGATAACCCGAACGGAGATCAATCTTAGAAAAGACCGTCTTCCCCTGAAGCTGATCGAACAAATCATCGATCCTAGGTAATGGATATTTATTCTTCACTGTCAGCTTGTTCAACTCCCTGTAGTCGATGCACATCCTCATAGATCCATCCTTCTTCTTGACGAATAAAACCGGGGCTCCCCAGGGTGACACACTGGGCCGAATGAACCCTATGTCAAGCAACCCTTGGAGCTGAATCTTTAATTCCTTAAGTTCAGCTGGAGCCATTCTATACGGGGCTTTGGAAACCAGTTCCACCTCTGGTGCCAAGTCTATCACGAAATCAATCTCCCGCTGAGGTGGTAACCCTGGAAGTTCTTCGGGAAAAACATCCAAAAATTCCCGAACCACCCTGATGTCCTCTGGCCGAATGGTATCTGGCCGAGTGGTGTCCACCACCACGGCCAGAAACCCTAAGCAACCGCCGTGCAACAATTCTCTAGCTGACATAGCCGAGATCACCGGGATCCGAGATCCCTGAACTGAACCAACAAACACAAATGGTTCCTCACTTTCCGGTTGGAAGATCACCATCTTCCTTTTACAATCAATGCTCGCCGAATATTTAGATAGGAAATCCATTCCTAAAATAATATCGAATTCGACTAAACTCATCTCTATCAGATCAGCACTTAACTCTCTACCATCTATCCTGATCGGCATAGACCTAATCCACCTATTGGAGATAACCAATTCTCCGCTGTGCAACAGGGTTCCAAACCCTGATTCATATCTATCATGCGGTCTACCCAATTTACTAAAGACTCTGGCCGCCACATAAGAATGTGTAGCCCCAGAATCAAACAGCACTGAATATAGCGAGTTGTTAATAGAAAGCTGACCTGTGACAACTGATGGGCTGGCATCTGCATCAGCCTGTGTGATAGCGAACACCCCTGGCTGGAGTGGGTATCGCCGGAGCTCGCGGTGCCTGCGGTCGGAGCCGGGGACGGTCCCTCTTGAAGTGTCCGGCATGCCACAATGAAAGCATCCCCGACCTTTGCACTCGCCCCGATGGTGCCTCTTGCGGCTAGGGCACTCGGGATAGGAGAATCGGGTCTCGGCACCACCAGACGACTCCTCTCGTTCGGTTCCCCGGAACCTCTTGTTCTGACTCGAGCCACCGGAAGCAGTGGGTGCTCTTTTCCTCTGATCAATGGCCGAACCACTACTCCCCCTGCTATAGCCTGATGCAGGAGGGGTAGGAGCCCCGCCACTCACCGGAGTACTGGCTGACTTTGACATGCACCCAACTGCGCCCTCAGCACACAGTGCCTTCTCCACCATCTGAGCATAGGTGGTGCTGTCGTCGGTGGTGATCATCAGGTCATGCCTGATCTTGGCATTCAACCCGTCAAGATACTTCTCCTTCTTGCTGAAGTCGGTCGGCACAATTCCCGAGGCTAACCTCGCCAACCGATCAAACTGAGTAGTATACTCAGTGACGCTCATGTTCTCTCGCTGAGTCAGGTGAGCGAACTCTTTCCTCTTGGCGCTTCTGACCGCCTCGTTGTAGTACTTTGCATTAAAGAGTTCTTGGAACCTTTCCCAGGTCATGGTGGTGACGTCATGGATCTGAGACACCATGTCCCACCAGACCAGAGCGTCCTCCTGGAACTGGAATGTGGCGCACACCACTCTGTCGTTACCGGTGACACCCATGAAGTTCAGAATCTTGGTGATCACCGTCAGCCACTACTCGGCTTTCATCACGTCCGGACCTCCCAGGAAAACTGGAG
Organism: Cannabis sativa; assembly: GCF_029168945.1. Taxonomy (NCBI): domain Eukaryota; kingdom Viridiplantae; phylum Streptophyta; class Magnoliopsida; order Rosales; family Cannabaceae; genus Cannabis; species Cannabis sativa. The sequence continues at coordinate 48,458,032 of NC_083603.1, forward strand.
GTGCTTGCTTCCGGAACCGCTCATACAGAGGTTCCAATCTATGGGCCGCCACCACTATCTCGGCACAGGCGGCAGGGGCGGTGCCACCGGAACTACGGACACTGGAACTGCAGGAGCACCCTGCTGTCTCAACCTCTGAATCTTGAGGTCTTGCTCTTCGATCCGGGCTTGCATCTCCGCAAACCGTAACTCCCAATTCTGGGCTCCCTAATCGGCTGGGGGAGCCTGGGCAGCCTGTGGCGGGTTCTCATCACCCCGACCACGAGCCCTGCCTCGGGGACCTCTACCTCGGCCCCTAACAGGTGGGGGAAACTGAGCTCCCTGTCCTTGGTTCGACCCCACTGAGTTGCCCTGACTCCTGGTGGTCCGCCTGGCGTCCATCTGATTAGAACCGCCTGCGAAACCAAGAGTTGGCATATCAGGTCGTATTCAAGGAGAGCTTACTAATGCCGCTTAATTTGGAAATTAAAAACGAAACATGCGCCTATTCTACTATCAGGCTACTAACATGCTTCCTAACAGGCTTTTCTTTTTCATAACTGAATAAAATAAACTACTAAAGCAATAAACGCTTACTGAACCGTGAAACGAGCTAACTGCTGTTGATGATTGTACATGTCGTGACGATCTTCGGAAGACAACCTGGCGGCTCTAATACCAAATTGTAACACCCTAACTAACATAGGCGTATTACGTGATTTTTTAAACGTACTGTGCAGCTCGTTGCTAATCAACGAGGTTTATGGAAAAACGTGATTAATTAAAATTTTGCTTTTTAATTAAACTTATAAAATAATATTACAAAAGACTCGGGATCCCGATTATAAAATTATTTACAAAATGATTTAACTGTTTAACTGATACACAAAATAAAGGTCGTCTAACGACCAGTTACAAAAATCAGCCTCGCTGTCCCGATGATCGTACGCTCCAGGCCTAACCGCCCCGACATGTACAATCTTCACAAGCTCGCTCACGGCCCATCAGCTTTAGCCTTGCCTTTACCTACACATAAACGTAAAACTGTGAGTCGACAGACTCAGTAAGAAAAGCATAATAATACTCATACATAATCCCGGTTATGATCAGACGCCCATACCCCTGATCATAACCCTAACTGCCGTGTCCAACACGATACTGAGTCCCGCTACTGCCGTGTCCAACACGGTACTGAGCCACTGCTGCCATGTCCAACATGGTACTGAGTTTTGAACGTTCACAGGGACGGTACTATTGACAAGTATCCTCCTGATCGGTCGAACCGGTCATACTCCGCCGCCGGTCATACTCCACTGTACCGACGGGATAGGTCAATAGCACGGAACCACCAACCAAATGTCGGCTGATCGGTCAAACCGGTCATACTCCGCCGTTGGTCATACTCCAGCCTGTACCGACGTGACAGGGTTGGATGGTTCGAAGCCAACATACATAACTAATGTAATCTAACAGGCTTCCTACATGCACGCTAAACATGTAATCTACATATGCATACTGTTATACTAATCTTACCTGAATTTCGAATTCAGGTGTGCCGGTCAACCTGACTGGAACTTTAGCTGAGCGGCGGATTACAGGCTCCTAAACCATAAAAATCACAACACTATAAGTGACACGCTAAATCACTTCCCGGGGACTAAAACTAGGAACTAAAAGTTTTCCTATCGATAAAAAGCATGGCAATACCCCTTAAAACATAAAAACGAGGAAAAACACGGGTTCTGAAAATTCCCCAACCGGCAGACCGGTTGCCCAACAGGAATTTCGGTTCTGGGAATTTTCGAAGCCCATCCGGAATTCCGAATGCACAACCGGAATTCCGGTTCCTCACAGACATAATTTCAAAAATTCATATCTCAACCAATTCGACCCCAAATTGATTCAAACTTTCCAGACCTACTCCATACATCCCAATTAACATTTCCAAGGCATCAAACCTACCCAGAAACCACAAATACAAAATTTGCCATTAAAGCTCAAGCTTTGAGTTCTAAACTCAAACTTGAGCAAATCCCACAAACATGCATTCAAACCTGCCTAATTCTACTTAATTAAGCCTAACTAAGCCTCTGAAAACAATTAAAAGCAATAACAACATCACAGAAACAGATTCACTACATTTCTTCAAAAATCACATATTTTGCTTAGAAAAATCAAACTTGAAACAAGGTAGCCTACATGCGTTTCTAACAGCTTAATTAACTTCAATTTAACATGCTTACACCCCAGAAATTACTAATAAAACACAACAATAACAACAGCCACAATTCAAGCATGCATTACATCAAATTTTCATAAAACTCAAGAAAACACAAAGGGAAAGTTCTAAGAGATCAAACCTTGATTAGATTACACAAAGAGAGGATGAAAATCACAAGATTGAGCAGAAAAAATCCCAGCCCTAGCAGCCCAAGCTTGGCCGAAAGTGAGAGGAAAGAAAGATAGAGTTTTTGCAATTTTTCTATTTTCTAACTTTGAATAACAAAAAGAATAAAATGAAAGCTTTTTCCCTTAATCTATTTCAGCCAAAATTAATAAAATAAACAACATTTATTTTTCAAATAATAAAGTCACAAAAAGACAAAAAGTCATTGGGGCAAAAAGACCATTTTGCCCCTCCACACCAAAATCACATAAAAATCACTAAAGGAGGTATTTTTGGGAAATTCTAAATTCCCGGCCATTCCCGACATTCCCAATGTCTAATAAACCGTCCCAAACTAATAACATGCTAAGTTGTGATTTCTACTGAGCCAAACGCCGAGTTCCAAAATACCGGGCACCGGAAATGCAAAATATGAAAACTACTGAATAACATAACCATGCATTTATGAATTCCATAAATAACAGTATAATAATTATTTAAATAGCTATAAATAATTTCATAATTAATCATAAACAACTGCTAATTTCCAAATTAACTAAGCGTGCTTTACAATCATCACCACTATTTTTACATTCAAGTTTTAGTGCTCAACTAGATGTCATTGGAAGCTAATTAAGGTATAGCATTCTATGATTTGGGTTGTAGATTCAAGGTTAAAGTTTCGTATATATATATTATGATAAATTCTAATTAATAAGTATGAAAATTAGGTTTTTTTTTTTGTAAGATAATTATTTCTCAAGGATCACTCCCATTGAAATCAAGGTTAGGACTCCACATTCGAGGTAAGGAAATTAAGTAGAAAAATATTAGTTTTCTGTATGTAATAACATTCATAGAAAGAGTGGAATAGTAAAAGACAAGTTAAATAAGGTCTTATGCCTGACTCTTTATTGTTTGTTATTTAATGTATTGTATTATATATATTTGAATAACATGTTTATAAGATTCATGTTATTTATGTTGTTTACAGTATTAGAGCATGGCCATTGCTAAGGTATATATTTAAATAATATGTTTATAAGATTCATGTTATTTAAGTATGTATGTAAATAGTGTGTTTATAAGATTCACATTATTTAATTATGATTGTTATGTTATTTAAATAATGTATAATAGTTTGCCATTATTTAAATTAGATAGATTATAGTTTATGTGACATGGTTTGACCGAGAAGATAATGGTTAAATACTTGACTGTTTGGTCTATATGGTAGATAGGGGGCCATTTAGTAGTGGGTACGATTTTACTTAACCCAGCCCTCCGCCATTTAGTCCAATAGCTCGAGTTTATTTGCCAAAATTAGACTCGGGCTAATCATTATTATGTGATTTAGCCTAGAACCTAGTCATTAGTGACTAGTGATATGATTAAGTTTATGTTTTGCTATCTGCCTAAATATGTGCATGTGCATTTTAATTAAGTTTTATTTTTATTTATGTGACTACCTGACACACATTTCCTTACTGAGTTTAGTAGCTCACCCTTATTAAATTACCATGTGCAGACCAAAGTAACTAAAAGTCTAGAATGCCGGTGGCGAGTGGAACTTTGGACGCTTGTGTGTGTGAACTCGCTGAGGGCCATATAACTGCGGGCGGTCTAGGGCACTCTGTTTATTTATTTACGTTATTAAACTTATGTCGCAATTATTTTAGTTATTAATTATTATGTTTTTTTTTTACGAAAACTGGCCAGTTGTGAACATTTTCAAGTATTAAATAAAAATGCGACATTACGATTTTCCGCGTTTAACGCTTGTAAATAAAATTAATATTTTTATAAAAGTACAGGCGTTACATCGTCCCCCTATGGATGGTTATTCGTTGAACACTTTTAACACCGTAAGATTTCATTTGATAAGTGTTTTGTGAGTTTTCGTCTCTATTAGACTCTCCCCTACGGTGACTACTTAGAGATAAACTCATAAAACATGAAACAATGGTGGAAGCTCATAAAATGAGAATAACCTTGACTCTCGCCTACCGGGACAACGTTAGATTCTCATTTTGATTGAATAAAAGGTTGCTAAAATGTTTAATTTTAGATGAGCTGACTACTCTATTCAACTAATGTTATCTTTGATTCTCGCCTACTAAGACACTGTATTTCATTATGTTGGAAACCTTGGAAAATAAACTATGTTAGATTTAGTATTTTTATAACATATGTGATTATTTGTTATTTTCTGAACTTGTGTATGAATTTTGAACCAAAACCTTACTTCTGTTTTATTGATGTGTTGTAGTGCCAATAACCATCTTCCCATTCCACTCCTAGTTAATATCTTAGCAATTGAACTTGAAGTTATAAACTCCTTGTCAGAGTAATACTTCACATATGCTCATGATGGACTTTAAATTCCAGAAAGCAGGTAAGCTGGGAATTGTTCACTCTGAAGAGAAAATAGTTCATAACTCCATAAATCCTACTACTTCAAGCTTAGTTGAGAAGATAAGAGAAAGTGATTCCACTTCCTCAAGTTATACTTCACAACAAATTGTACAATCAAGAACAACAAATCACAAACGAATAAGCAGTAATGCTTTAGTCTTCGAATCATGTGTGTTAGAGAATGATAAATCCATTTGGATTCTTGATTCTGGGTCTACAAACCATGTAAGTTGTTCATTACAATTGCTTGAGAATTGGAATCATTTGAAATCCGGAGAGTTGAAACTTAAAGGTGGTAATGGCGAAATGGTTTCGGTTAGAGCTAGAGGAAAAGCCAAACTCAAGTTTCAAAACAGAATTTTGGAATTAGACAATGTCTTATACATTCCAAATTTCAGTAGAAACTTGGTTTCTGTTTCATGCTTACAATTGCAATAATACAAATTAGATTTTTCGAGTTCTGGTTCTACCATTTCTCGAAATGACATTCAAATTTGTGTTGCATCCATGGAACAGGGGCTTTATGTTCTTAGACCAGAAACACCATTTGCCCTACATAACGAACTTTTTAAAGTAGCTAAACTTAGAAACCACAAAAAGCAAAAGATCGATGATGAGAATGAAACATATCTATGGCATTTACGTTTAGGTCATATAGGCTTTGATAGACTCAATAGGCTAACCAAGGACAGTCCATTGAAAAATGTCGTCTTAAGTGAATTGCCAGTATGCGAGTCCTGCCTGGAAGGAAAAATGACTAAACGTTCTTTCTCTGCAAAGGGAGAGCGTGCCAAACAACCCCTAGGGTTAGTGCATTCTGATGTTTGTGGACCTTTGAATGTAAAAGCTCGAGGTGGTTATGAGTATTTTGTCACTTTCATTGACGATTACTCTAGATATGGACATATTTACCTTATGCATAAGAAATCTGAAACATTTGCAAAGTTTCAGGAATTTCATGCATTGGCTCAAAACCAATTAGGTAAATCATTAAAGATCTTGCGAACTGATAGGGGTGGAGAATATATGGATATGCAGTTCAAAGATCATTTAATTGAACTTGGAATTGAATCCCAATTAACCGTCCCTAGCACTCCACAGCAAAATGGAGTTGTAGAAAGACGGAATCGCACGCTTTTGGAAATGGTTAGGTCCATGCTTAGTTTTTCAACTCTACCTACGTCCTTCTGGGGATATGCAATTCAGATGGCAACTGACATTTTAAATGTTGTTCCATCTAAATCAATCCCTAAGACACCCTTAGAACTATGGATTGGTCGTACACCTAGTTTACGCCATTACAGAATCTGGGGGTGCCCTGCTCATGTCTTAAGAAAGAAAGACGGCAAACTTGAGTCACGAACTGAAGTTTGCATGTTTGTCGGAAATTCTAAAGAGACTAGGGGTGGACTATTTTGTAGTCGCAAGGATGATAAAGTGTTTGTTTCTACAAACGCAACTTTCCTTGAAGATGACTATATTAAGAATTTCAAATCACAAAGTAAAGTAGTGTTGGAGGAAATGCTTTCAGATATAAGTCCTTCCAATGTTCCGTCCTCTTCCACTCGTGAAGAGGACAATCCCACTCCCTCAGTCGAACCAACTGAGAGAACTACTGCTAAAGTTTCTGTTCAGAAGATCACCGCTCCTCGTCGTAGTGGGAGGGTTTCAACAAAACCAGCTCGTTATGGCTTGGATGGTGAAATCAATATGGTCTTTGGTGACGGTATTGAAGACGATCCATTAACCTATAAACAGGCAATGGCTAGTCCGCAACGGAAACGATGGTCGGTCGGCATGGATTCCATGAAAAAGAACAAAGTCTGGGAATATGTAGACGCACCTGACGACTATCATCCGATAGGATGCAAGTGGGTTTACAAGAAGAAAAGAGGAGCTGGAGGCGAAGTCGAAACTTTTAAAGCTAGACTTGTAGCCAAGGGTTATACCCAAAGAGAAGGCATGGACTATGAGGAAACTTTTAGTCCTATTTCCATGCTCAAATCCATCCAAATTCTTCTCTCCATAGCTGCTGCTTTCGATTATGAAATCTGGCAAATGGATGTCAAGACTGCCTTCCTTAATGGGGTACTTGAAGAAACCATCTATATGGAGCAACCAGAAGGCTATGTTCTTCCAGGGCAGGAAGAGAAAGTTTGCAAACTAAATAGGTCTATCTATGGACTTAAGCAAGCTTCACTACTACAAAAACACCCTTTAGAGGCAGTTTTTAAGCCCTTTAGGCGTCGGTTTTCGCGAAATTCGCTACCGACGCCTATCAGGGCGACGCTAAAGGGTTTATATGAACCGACGCCATATATACCCCTATGGCGTCGGTTATTAGCTAGGAACCGACGCCATAGGGGTATATATGGCGTCGGTTCCTAGCTAATAACCGACGCCATATATGGCGTAGGAACCGACGCCAAAAGTGAGCAGATTTCAGTTTTTTTCATTTTTTTTAATTTAATTATATAATTTTAATTTTATATTTATTAATTTATATATTATTATATTTAATTTAAATTACATATTTATTTAAATTTTAAATTACATATTTATTTAATTTAATTATATATTAATTACATTTTAAATTAAATATTAATTAAATTTGGGTAAAAACATAATTTGATTTCATAAAAATAATTAAATATTACACAAACATGTAAAATTAGTTAAAAATATTAATAAGTTAATAAATCTAATTACAAGTTAATCTATAAAAATTACATAATGAAGAAAAATTCTTCGACCTTTGAACCTCAATCGTCACCGTGAATCACCGCCATCAATTGTTCGATCCACTTTCGCTGTAGTGGTAAAATTTCTGTTTTTGGATCGTATTGCTTCTTACCCCCAAACTGTTAAAAAAATTAAAAATTTATATTAGTTTATGTATATGTATATTATATATTTGTTATTATAAAATTTATATACTATGATCAATAATTAAAACTTACAGCTTTTTGATCTTCTATGTAACGGTTGGGGTTGGCACGTGCGACGATGTCAGTGATATATTTCAAAACATAAAAACCGCATTCTTGGCTTTTAGGTTGTCTTGGACAGTGTGCTTGTGAAATTCCTTGCCACGGGCCAAGATACTGATGTGCGTCCCCTATATACATGAATGCCCTGTTTGGGAAAATTATATTAGCATTTCAATTCGTTAGTTAATTTAAATTCGTTACATAAGAAGTCATTAAATAATTACCTTCCGATCATTTGTTCTATTTCTTCGGGAATTGGGCGGCCTTTTAGAGGGTTTAAATGGATAATTTTCCTTGGCGCAACCACCACTAGCGTCCAATGCATCCTAGAAAATTATATTGGAATATAAGTAAGATAGTATAAAAATAATTTGAAGACATAATATAGAAATGAACAATTAGCACTAAAGAATTTAATAAAGTTTACCCGATATTCCAAGGAATAAAGAACATTTGGTGGTTGCTGTTCATTAATGATAACCAATTAGCCAATCGTCTTGCCGCATCGTCAAAAGACTGACTCTGTTCTTCATCGCTGATCCCATGCACTGTGAGAAGCTGCGGGTCGTAAAACTTGAAAATTTTTCTCGTACCGTTGATGCTCTCCCATATGTGCCTCGCCAAAAAAAGTGTTAGTGCCTTATAATAATTTAACTATAATTTGATATAAGGTTAATTAGATTAAAGAAGAGTATACATCATTCCAAACAAGATTCCCCGGTTGCCGATGTAGTTACACGTAGCAACTGCGTCGCAAATCCTCTCCGCATAAAATGATCTGGGTACGCGGTGCAATGAATCCTCGGGGGACAGAAATTGTGATTATATCACGTTTATCTTTGAGCCTTAGGAATTCATGAATCATCCATTTTAGCGAATTAGGGATCAACGCCATCTTCTCTTCCGTGAACAACTCATCTTCCCGTGCACCACGGCTTTGTGGAGAAAGCATCGGAGCTTTCCCCTTTGACGCATCACGTCTTGAGGGCGGTTGAGCGAGTGGACCCTAAACAAAACAACATAATATATATATATATCAAATTTTATCTAAATTCTACCGAAATTTCGGCAGCATAACGGTTGTAATTGAATGACCCCAAAAATTTTGAACATGGCTGTATAACGACAAATAACACATATATAACAGTAGTTTGTTCATCCATCCCACCGCAGCACATATATTCGCAGAACCTACTTCACTACGGATGAATATTGAAGATATTCAAACTCCACTAATCATTAATAATTAATTTCGAGTTGAGAAGTTACCTCGGTTGTTAAAATTAAGTGTTTAGGCCAAGGAAGGAACATCTGGTACACGTCCCTAACATATCTGAACTCTTCAATTGGGACTGGGATTTCAGCGTCCTCTTGCAGGATTTCCGAAACCATGATCCGAGCATGTGAATCATCGTAATCCCTGGCGGTGAACTTTGATCTTACCCACATGCTCGTACAAATACCCTCGGGCCACAATATTGTCGATGTTGTCGAGCGAGAGATGTACTTGCTGATTAAGGGCCGCATGGTCATCAAAATTGTATAGGATACCTTGGTCGTTGAGGGAAATGAACTCCTCAGCATAAATTTGTGGTTGTACCTCATCCTGAGGAGAGTATGGTTGTGGAACATACGCCTCACCAGCCACCTCTCCTTCTTCCTCTTGTTCGGCAGCGTTCCTCTGCTGCTTAAGGGATTGGACTTCGGCTTTTAATTGTTCAATCTCCTTCGCTTGCCGAGCCACAACATCGGTACACTTCCCTTTTCTTCCCGCCGAACAGTTGAGATGCCCTGGTCAGGAACCTACAAATCATAAAATGCAAAGTAGCAACGATTTCATTTGTGTAACTAAATAAATAACATTTGAAGTAATAGCATACCCGGCAGCCACGACACGTCCGGGATGCTGCGGTGTCCCGAGCGCCTGCGTGAGGATATCGTTTTGGCCCTGGACCTGAATTTGTCCCTGACTAAGCTTCTCCTCTAATTGAGCCTAATGCACGCATATATTCAAGCAATTAGTATATGAATTATATACACTAACTCATGAGTAGAACTCAATTAAGGATTAATATATACTTACTATCTTCTCGGCAATTTCCTTGTCGTAATCAGTGACAAGTTTTCTACTCTTGGTGTGAGATTTAATCCAAACACGGTGGCGGGGAGGATCTGCAACTTCGAGGTCCTTTTTCTACATAACGTTATAACAATGAAATGAGTACCAATTAAATTGTATAGCACATTATAGCACATTAAATTTTTAGTATTACTTACCACAGCTTCCCGTACGTTCTCCATTCCACTCCGACCACTTCGATGTCTGGATTGAATTTTTGAGGAACGTTCACGTTGCACCTTACTCAATTCCTACAATGCCAAAAAAATACATTAGATACATGTACTTGTATTTAAGAGTTTATCTTAGTGTTAATATAATTAGCGTACCAGAAATTCAGGAGTTAGTCTACTTTCAACAAATTTGCACCAATCAGCAGCGTCGATCTCCGGGTGCTTTTCAGGGACTTGTGCCAGTCGTCCCAGATCATAGACCTGAACCCCGTTCTCATACAATTCTATTAAATCGTCAATCAATGGTTCCAAATATACATCGATATTATGTCCAGGTTGTTGCGGGCCTGATATCATTAAAGAAAGCATGTTAAATTTCCTCTTCATCACTAACCAGGGAGGAAGATTGTACATAACTAGGAAGACAGGCCATGAACTATGACGACTACTTAGAGATCTATGTGGATTTACTCCATCCGCGTACGTACCGAGACGAATGTGTCTTGGTTCAGATTTGAATTCAGGGTTTATGTAGTTCACTTTTTTCCAAGCTTGGGAATCTGCAGGATGTCTAAGTTTTCCATCTTTCACTCTCTTGGTCTCATGCCAAATCAAATTTTCAGAATGTTCTGCACTACGATATAATCGTTTCAGTCGCGGAATCAAAGGCATGTACCACATCACTTTTTGGGGGATAAGTTTCCTATTCTCCTTACTCTTGTTTACTTTATGGCGGGATAAACCGCAAGTCGGGCAATAATTCATGTCTGCATATTCCTTACGATATAAAATGCAATCGTTCGGACATGCATGAATTTTTTCATACTTCAATCCTATAGAATTTAACGTTTTTTTCACTTCATAAGTAGATTCCGGAAAGCAGTTGGCAAATGGTAAGATATCTTTAAAAGCAGCTAAAAATTGAGTAAAACATTTATCGCTCACTCCATTTTCTGCTTTTATGTTGTAAAACTTTACCATTGTTGGTAATCTTAGTTTTTTACAACCATCGAACAGAGGTTTATCAGCATCACTAAGAAAATTATCGAATTTCTCAGGATCATTAAGAAATTCCTCCTGTGCTTCGTTAAGCAAGTCCAATGGATAATCATCGAAATCATTACCCTCGATATCATCTACCCCCCGCTTTCCTAATGGATATGGATCATTAGGTAAATGTTCGCCATGGTAATACCAATTAGTATAACTTCTATTGAAACCTCGTAAATACACATGGTCCTTAATCATTGTAATATTCCCTTTAGATACATTACAACAATCTACACACGGACAATGAATACGATCGTGATTTGTAGAATTCTTTAAGGCAAACTCTAAAAATGCATCGAACCCTACTTGAAATCGCAGTGTGTCTCTCTCCTCACGCATCCATGATTTATCCATAACAAAAATCCTATCCAAAAAAATTCAGTATTTAGTAACTACTTATAGCTAGTTACTAATTACACAATGTAACTAACTAAGTTTCTCACAATTTATTCATATTAATTTATAAATTACTTAAATTCTCGTTTTAGATTAGTTCATATTATTAGGTTGTTTTGTTGATTAGAATGTTATTAAAATGTTAAATATTTTTAATAAATAAAATTGAGGGGAAAAATTTTTGGTAAAGCAATAAAGGTATTAACTAATATTTTTCCCTTTTAATTAACTTTTGCTCTTTATTTTCTTTGAAAAATAAAAATCCACATTGAACCTCTCAAATGAAAGAAAAAAAAAATAAAAAAAGAAGGATTTTATATGTTTATTTTGTTAATTTATTTAGTAACTAATTATATCTAGTTACTAATTACACAATGTAACTAACTAAGTCTCTCACACAATTTATTCATATTAATCTAAAAATTACTCAAATTTTCGTTTTACATTAGTTCATGTTATTAGGTTGTTTAGTTGATTATAATGTTGGTAAAATTAAAAAGTTTTCATAAATGTGAATATTATTATTTTTTATGTGACCTAACTTCTTATTACTATGTTATAATTAACTATATTATGAATGGTTTTAGTAAGATTTATCCTAATTCTACCGAAATTTCGGCAGCATAACTACCGTAATTGGACGTTCCCAAAAATTTTACAAGTGCCTAAAATAACAAACAAAACAGATAAACAATACAAAATTAATCCACCCATCCGACCGCAGTACATGTATTCGCAGAACCTACTTCACTACGGATGAATATTTAAGATATTCAAACTCAACTAACATGCATTGATAATTAATTATATATTAAGAAAAAGTTAGTAAAAGTATATACCTATAATTGCAAGCCCAAATACGCTACACACAAAATTATGCCGAACCCCTATAATATAAAGAAATACAACGAAATTACAAAATTAATTATTTCATAACTTATAACTAGTTATAAAAAATTGTAACAAGTTACTTAGTTACTAAATTATACATACATATATATAATCAATTATATCTCACACTATTATCTCAAAAAAATAAAATTATATCACACACTAATTCCATTTTAAAATTTTTATTTCTAAACTAATGAAATCCCTCCAATGTCATTTTATTCACAATAAATATATATTGCAAAAAATATATAAAATACAATTACAAAATTTATTTTCATAAAAAATATACACACACTATATACACACACACAATATATACACACATTATATACAAATATTCAATAAAATATACAAATACATATATATACTATACATTGTGGTATAAATTATTACCTAATAACCGCAATCCGACGACCACCGTAAAAAATCCCGACACTATACACATAAAACACAATAATATTACTAATAAAATAAAAAAACTCAAATAATAATTTACAAAAACAAAAAATAAAACAATATACATAATACAATAAGAATAGAAGCAATATTTATACCTTAAACGAGGTTGAGATTGAACAATTTCTCAACAAAAATGGGTGGCCGGATTTCACACCCAAAATTTACTATTTGGGTTCGGATGACACTTTTAGAGGCTAAAAAATCAGAACTTTTTAGGTGTATGTTATTAAGTATCGAAAATGGAGGATTTTAAAAAAAAAATGGGCTGAAATGGTTGAGAAATGAGGGAGATAGGGTGGGGAGAAGGTGGTGGAGGCGAGGGTTTTGGCTGAGAAAATGGGGTCTCTGGTTTTTCTGGGTTGCTGAGTGAAGTGGGGAGGAAGAAGGAAGGTCGAGCAAAGGGATATACTCTGATCGACCCTATGGCGTCGGTTCCTTCATAGGAACCGACGGCATAGGGTACACGTGTCAGGTTTTCGTGTACCCTATGCCGTCGGTTCCTATGAAGGAACCGACGGCATAGGGTATTTCAGAAAAAAAAAATAAAAATTAATTTCCAACCGCCTCTAAATGGTATAATGCAATTTTATACCTACGGTTTTTATCAAAAAACCGCCTCTAAATGTCAATTTCGAACATAGCGGGTATTTTCACACCCTTTAGCTTCCCTTTTTATAAATGGGGTTGAAAAAACTGCCTCTAAAGGCTAACATTGTAGTAGTGCTTCTCGCTCATGGAACAAAAGGTTTGATGAAATCATCAAGACCTACGGCTTTCTTCAAAATGAAGATGAACCTTGTGTTTACCAACTCAAGGAAGACCAAGTAGTAGTATTCTTGGTCCTTTATGTTGATGACATTTTGATTATTGGAAACAATATCAAGAAAATGACTCACATCAAGGAATGGCTCAACACTCAATTCGATATGAAAGATTTAGGTGAAGCAGCCTATGTTCTTGGTATTCAGATTATCAGAAACCGGAAGAACAGATCTCTTGCTCTCTCTCAAACAACCTACATTGACAAAGTTTTAGAGAGATTCTCCATGAACAACACCAATGGGGCAAACATGCCTTCTAGATATGGTATTCGTCTATCTAAGGAACAGTCTCCTACTGATCCTCAAGAGATAGAGGACATGGCGAAAATTCCCTATGCTTCTGCAGTTGGAAGTCTAATGTATGCAATGTTATGCACTAGACCTGACATGCAATGTTATGCAGTGGGAATCGTGAGCAGGTATCAGTCTAATCCAGGACAGGAACATTGGAATGCAGTTAAGTATATTCTGAAATACTTAAAGAGTACAAGGAATCTTGTGTTAGTCTACAAGGGTGGTGCTTTAAATCCCATATGCTACACTGATTCAGATTTCCAGGCAAGTCTTGAAGACAGGAAATCTACATCTGGGATGGTATTTACTCTTGGCGGTGGAGCAGTGGTTTGGAGAAGTGCAAAACAAACCGCAATATCGGACTCGACTATGGAAGCTGAATACATAGCTGCAGCTGAAGATGCTAAAGAACTTGTCTGGCTAAGAAAGTTCTTCACCAGCATCGGTGTCGTACCTGAAATGGAAAAGCCTCTGGTCCTACTTTGTGATAATAATGGAGCGATAACTAACAGTAAGGAACCTCGAAGCCACAAGAGAAGCAAACACATTGAAAGGAAGTATCATATTATCAGAGAATACGTGGCAAGAGGGGATGTACTAGTTGAGAAAGTGGACAGAGAGGACAACCTAGCTGATCCATTCACCAAAGTCTTGGCCGTGACTGCATTTGAAAAGCACCGTCAGAATTTAGGATTAATTGATATGTACTGATTAGTTTTATATTACTGCAAGTGGGAGTTTGTTGGGTTTTATGCCCTAAATAAAACTCCATTTCAATGTAATCTATTTTATTCAACATCATGAAGAAACAGAAGTATTTTTCATTCATTTGTGTATGTTTTGGTTCAACTTATCAATTGCTTGTCTATTTGATTTATAAATTCATCTGAAATCCTTTTCACATACTTGATCCTGTTTATTGTGTTGTCAACACTTTGGAAAGTAAACATGACTATGTGAATAAAGTTTCCTAGATTTATCAGACACAGGGTTTTACTGATATGATAATCTACAACAAGAGTTTACTTGCATTTGAAGAATGGAGTATGCATCGGAAGGGACCGATATTGAACTTTGACTTAGATTTATTAAACTTACTGTAAAATCTATTCAAGTCAATATCGCCTAGTTGATCCTAGATCAAATGATCTTAATCCTGTTATGATTAGGCTCAATCTCAGGAGGCTATTCGTGTTCTTTGATTTGTTAGTTAAGCCTACTTTTAGGTCAGGGTGATACGTACATTTTGGGAACACGGTAGTGCAATTGAGTGGGAGCACTAACATAAACATAGAATCTATAGCTTCTATCTGGCGAATAGTAAGCAAAGGATGATCTCCTTCGAGCTTGACCAAACGAAAATAAATGGTGGAGTACTCATTTCACATAAGCTGAAATATCATTTATACGGGGTAAGGTGTTTTAAGGATAAAATACATAGTAGGGTGTAACGGTAATCTAATCCCTTTACAGTGTAGATCATTCATATAGAGGATCATTGATCAAATTAGGATTATAACAATGGATAACTAATGATGTGTCTATATGGTGGAACATATAGAGCATTCTATATACTGAGAGTGCAATTCTAAGTTCTATGCATGGATTCAATGAAGAATTAATAAGTCAGTGAATTTAGGTAATAAATTCTTGATCTGCTTATTGGAAGCTCGGTTATATAGACCCATGGTCCCCCCACTAGTTGAGATAATATTGCTTGTAAGACTCATGTAATTGGTTTTGATTAATCAATTATAATTCTCAAATTAGACTATGTCTATTTGTGAATTTTTCACTAAGTAAGGGCGAAATTGTAAAGAAAGAGTTTTAGGGACATATTTGTTAATTATGATACTTTGTATGGTTCAATTAATAAATATGATAAATGACAATATTATTTAATAATTATTTATAGTTATTAAATAGTTAGAATTGGCATTTATATGGTTGAATTAGAAAATTGGCGTTTTTGAGAAAATCAGATGCAAAAGTGATAAAACTGCAAAATTGTAAAAAGTGAGGCCCAAATCCATACTGCCATGGCCGACCACTTTTATAGGAATTATCCTCTGATATTTTCATTATTTTAATGCCAAATAATTCAAATCTAACCCTAGTGGAATGCTATAAATAGATAGTGAAAGCTTCAGGAAAATTATACTTTTCATTCAGAAAAACCTGAGCATCTCTCTCTACCTTGGCCGACCACTTCCTCTCTCTCTCTTCTTCCTTAAGATTTCGAAACACTTAGTGATTAGAGTAGTGCCCACACACAGCAAGTGATACCTCAATCATAGTGAGGAAGATCGTGAAGAAAGACTTTCAGCAAGAAGGAGTTTCAGCACCAAAGAATCAGAGAAAGAGATCCAGGTTCAGATCTTGATAATACTCTGCGACAGAAAGGATACAAGGGTTAGAGATCTGAACGGAAGGAGTCATATTATTCCGCTGCACCCAATGTAAGGTTTACTAAACTTTATATGTGTTTATTTCATCGTTTTAGAAAGTTCATATTTAGGGTGTTAATCAACATACTTGTGAGTAGATCTAAGATCCTGGTAAAATAATTTCCAATAGGGGCTGCCTCCATTGACAACTGGAATGATGAAATACCTACTGAAATTAAAAAAGTATTGAGTGAGGCCAAAGAAAACTTTGAAATGCCAACAAGACTTCCACCATTTCGAGGCCACGAGCATTCTATTGTCTTACGAGAAGGTACATCGCCAATAAGTGTTCGTCCATACCAGTATCCACAAGCCCACAAGGATGTCATTGAACAATTGGTGAAGAAGATGTTAGCTACAGGCATTGCTCAGTCGAGCGTCAGCCCGTTCTCTATACTGGTGTTGTTAGTTCGCAAAAAGGATGAGAGTTGGCAGTTTTGTATGGACTACCGTGCCTTGAACTGTGAGACAGTACCCAATAAGTTTCCAATTCCTGTTATTGATGAGCTATTAGATGAAATCCATGGAGCCACTATCTTTTCGAAGCTCGATTTGAAATCGGGAGATCACCAAATCAGAGTGAAGCCTTCCGAGGTGCCTAAGATGGCTTTTCGGACTCATGATGCACATTATGAGTTTCTAGAAATGCCATTTGGTCTTACTAACACCCCGACCACCTTCCAATAGGACTGAACATTTTGAGCGGGATTGACCCGAACCCGAACCGGTGAACTCGCAATTTTTTTTTTAAAAAAAATATTCGTGCGGGTTGGATTTTTATGGGTACCGGGCTTCGGGTTGAACCCGCCATCCCGCAATTTAAATATATTATATATATTTTTATTTTTATTTTATTACAGTTTATATATATATATTAAATTATTAATTAAAAAAAAACAAAACCTAAAAGATAACACTCACCACCAAATTATTATATATAGTTTTTGTGAGTTTTTGGGTTTGAATTTGATTCTCATTATTCTGTTTATGTGTCAATACTCAACAGTTGTTGGCAGAAACTACAAAATTAAACCACCAAATTATATCTTACCTACATATATAAATGCCTATCTAACCCTTTTTGTTGTGCATTTAACTTCTGTTATGTTTTTAACAGAACATACTTATAAAATTGTTAACTTTAACGGAATCAATTATTATTAAAGGTAATATCAGAACAGTCGTATCCATTCACTTTTTTTATAAAAAACTTAAAATTACATCCATTAGCTTTGAATAGACACCTCACTAGAACGTACCGTATGATCTACACAACTATTCACTAAAAATAAGTGATAGTTAAAAACAAAATAAAATCACCTTTGTATATTACATTTGGCAATTGATATATTTTTTCTAATTGAGCCGTTTGCCCAAGGAAAGAATTCATGTAGATTAATGATTGAAAGGAAAAAGGAGAAAATAATTTTGTGGCGCCATCGTTGCGACTCTAGCGGGAGACGATTGGCCAGATCTTCCACGACCAGTCGGAGAAGTTTTAGAGAGATCTTGGCATCAGCAGCGCCGCCACTGAAAATGAAATACCCTTCATGAAGAAAACAAGGATGAGGAAGAGCCGCGGTGGGCCGACATTGAAAGGCTTCTGACTTATGACCGTCTTCGTAAAGGGATGCTTAAACAGTTCTTGACATTGGTTGAAGTTCGATATGTGAGGTTATGTATTGAAAAAGATGTGTATTTTGTGAGCAAAGATAAGGTAATGGCATTGTGTATATTATATACACAATATAGGTACCCTGGGATAGTCTCTATATACCTTATACAGAACTACATATATACTATGTATTTGGGTTAGTTGGTGACTTTGTTTTGATGATGACAAAGTACCATGAAATTGGTTGGACTAGCTCCATCAAATAATAACAATAATAAAAAAAAGACAGATACTTATCTTGTTTTTCTATTTGTTGCCCTTTGCATTGACCCTTATGCAATCAATATTTATCAATGCTTCTCACAATTTATACTATTCTTAGCTATAATTGTAACACCCTAACTAATTTAGGCGTATTACGTGATTTTTAAACGTACTGTGCAGCTCGTTGCTAATCAACGAGGTTTATGGAAAAACGTGATTAATTAAAATTTTGCTTTTTCATTAACTTATAAACCATTTTGCAAAAAGTCACGGGATCCCGATTTATAAAATATTTACAAACGTTTTCACTGTTCAACTTTTACATCAAAACACAGTCGTCTAACGACAATTACAAAATCTCAGCCGTGCTGTCCCGAGGATCGTACGCTCCAGGCCTAACCGCCCCGACATGTACAATCCCATAAGCTCGCTCACGGTCCATCAGCAACTGCCTTGCCTTTACCTACACATGCAAATAAACTGTGAGTCGACAGACTCAGTAAGAAAAGCATAATAATATCATACATAAAGCCCGACCGCCGTGTCCAACACGATGCGAGTCCCGCTTGCCATGTCCAACATGGTGCGAGCACTACCGCCATGTCCAACATGGTACCGAGTTTTGAACGTTCGGGGGACGGTACTATTGACACGAACAACCTGATCGGTCGAACCGGTCATACTCATTTCTTGGTCATACTCCGGCTGTCTGCAGACGTGTTACTATATCCTCACGATCGGTCGAGCCGGTCATACTCATTCTTGGTCATACTCCGGCTGTCTGGACGGGATACGTCAATAGCACGGAACCACCAACCAAGTGTCGGCTGATCGGTCAAACCGGTCATACTCATTCTTGGTCATACTCCGGCACTGTACCAGACGTGACGGGGTTGGATGGTTCGAAGCCTAATACATATCTAATGTAATCTAACGGGCTTCCTACATGCACGCTAAACATGTAATCTACATATGCATACCGTTATACTAATCTTACACGGATTCCGATTTCGGGTGTGCTTCAACCCGACCGGAATCGAAGCTGAACGGCGGATTACTGGCTCCTAAACCATAAAAACCACAACGCTATAAGTGACACGCTAAATCACTTCCCGGGGACTAAAACTCGAAACTAAAAGTTTCCCTATCGATAAAAAGCATGGCAATACCCCTAAAAACCCAAAAACGAGGAAAACTAGGGTTCTGAAAAATCCCCCATCCGAAGTCGGTTGCCCAACCGAATTAGGTTCTGGGAAAATCTGAACCCCCATCCGGAATTCCGGATGCTCAACCGGAATTCCGGTTCCTCGCAGGCAGCAACCAAAAATTCCCAAATCTTGACCATTTCGAACCCAAATGGTCCCAAACTTTCCAGACCTCCTACAAAGGTCCCAAATGACCATTCCAAGGCCTCAAACCTACCCAGAAACCTCACAAGCAAATTTCACCATTGAAGACCAAGCTTTGAGTTCAAGAACTCAAACTTGGTTAAACCCACTAGCATGCACCCTAGCCTAGTTAATTCTACTTAACTAAGCATTAAAACACCTCTGCAAACTAACAATAACATCCAGCAAATATACAGAAACAAAACATGGCATTTTCTCACAAAAATCATCAATTTTCACATATAAATTAAAAGCTTGAACAACCTAGCTACTCATGCTTCAAATAACTCATTTATCATCAAAAATCATGCTTGAATCCATAAACTAACAACAAAATTACAGCAGCAAGAACACTTCACAATCACATGCATTTTCAACACTTTTCATCATTTTTTTTTCCAAGAAATTTAAAGAGAAATGAACAAGGAAGCACATACCACAACAAGGGATCACAATTAGGATGAATTAGCTTTGAGAATTGAAGGAAAAACCCAGCTTTGCACCCCAAAGTTCCCAGCCGAAAGTGAAGAGGAAAGAGAGAGAGTTTTCTTTGAAAATATTTCTATTTTTTCTAAGTGTTGAGAAATGAGGGAAATTAAAAGAAACTTGTCATATAACTAAACTTATTTCAGCCAACTCAACATAACCAAATAATATTTAATTTCCATTTACAAAAATCACATAAGACAAAATATTAATGGGGCAAAAAGACCATTTTGCCCCTCCACCATAAAATCACATAATTCATACTAAAGGGGTATTTTTGGGACATTCTAAATTCCCGGCCATTCCCGACATTCCCAATGTCTAAAACCCGTCCCCAAAATACTAACATACTAAGTTGTGATCTCTACTGAGCCAAACGCCGCGTTCCAAAATACCGGACACCGGAAATGCGAAATATAAAAACTGCTAATAACATACTCATGCATATCTGAATTCCATAAATAAATTATTTAAATAGCTATAAATAATTTCCTGATTAACATAAATAACTGCTAATTTCCAAATTAACTAAGCGGGCTTTACAACTATCCCCCCCTTAAAAGGATTTCGTCCCCGAAATCTAACCTGAATAACTCTGGATATTGAGCTCGCATATCTGACTCAAGCTCCCAGGTGGCTTCTTCCACCTTACTGTTTCTCCAGAGAACCTTGACCAACGCTATGGTCTTATTCCGAAGGACTTTATCCTTTCTATCCAGGATCTGCACTGGCTGTTCCTCATAGGACATATCCGCGAAAGTGAAGGCTCTCATAACTGATTATATGAGAGGGGTCTGAAACGTATTTTCTCAACATTGAGACATGAAATACGTTGTGCACGCTCGATAAAGGCGGAGGCAATGCTAACCGATATGCCACTTGACCTATCTTCTCGAGAATCTCGAAAGGTCCTGTAAATCTAGGGCATAACTTGCCTCTTTTCCCGAAACGTTTAATCCCCTTCATCGGAGATACTCGTAAAAACACATGGTCCCCTACTCGGAACTCAACATCTCGACGTTTCGGATCTGCGTAACTCTTCTGTCTGCTCTGGGAGGCAAGCATTCTAGCTTTAATCTTCTCTATTGCCTCATTGGTCCGCTGAACTGACTCCGGACCTAGATATTTCCTCTCCCCTGTCTCATCCCAGTGGATAGGGGATCTGCACTTCCTACCGTACAACAGTTCATAGGGTGCCATTCCTATTGTACTCTGATAACTGTTGTTGTACGAAAACTCTATTAATGGTAGGTATTTATTCCATGAACCCTCAAAGTCCATAACACAGGCTCTCAGCATATCCTCCAATATCTGAATTGTCCTTTCGGGTGACCATCCGTCCGAGGATGAAATCTTTGTCTTGAATTTTAGCTTCGTACCCATTGCCCGTTGCAAACTTTGCCAAAATTTGGAGGTGAATTTCGGATCCCTGTCCGAAACAATAGACTTCGGTACCCCGTGAAGTCTCACTATCTCCCTAACATATAACTCTGCCAACTGATCCACTGTAAACGTCGTTCTGACCGGCAGAAAATGAGCAGATTTCGTAAATCGGTCCACCACTACCCAGATGGAATCATACATACCCGTGGTCCTAGGTAATCCGACCACAAAATCCATAGAAATATCCTCCCATTTCCATTCTGGTAGGGTTAGAGGCTGCAACAACCCTGCTGGTCTCTGATGTTCAGCCTTGATCTGCTGACACGTGAGGCATCTCGAAACGAATTCTACCAAATTCTTCTTCATACCGCTCCACCAGAAGTACGGTTTCAAATCTTGGTACATCTTGGTGGTGCCGGGATGTAGAGAATATGGAGTAGAATGAGCCTCCTCAAAGATCTCGTTCCTCAAAGTCCACACTGTTCGGGACGCAAACCCTGGCTTTATACAAAAGCATCCCATTATACGACACGAAAAGTCCTTGGCTTGACCAGCCAATACCTCATCTCGGATCTTCACTAACTCCGGATCTGTCGTCTGAGCAACCTTTATTCTTTCTAACAGATCAGATTGCAGCGTTAAGTTGTGAAGCTGACCTACCACAAACTCAATGCGGACACGACCATATCCTCTCGCTGGGCGAGGTGAGATCCGAACCATGCTAGCCACCGCCCGGGACCCTTCGCTCGGGGCATCGGCCACTACATTGGCTTTCCCGGGATGATAGAGGATCTCGCAATCATAATCCTTCACTAACTCCAACCAACGCCTCTGTCTCATGTTCAAATCTTTCTGAGTAAAGAAATACTTGAGACTCTTATGGTCGGTGTAGATCTCGCACTTCTCACCATACAAGTAATGCCGCCAAATCTTCAGTGCAAAAACCACTGCGGCCAATTCTAAATCATGAGTCGGGTATCGCTGTTCATAATCCTTTAACTGACGGGAGGCGTAAGCGATAACCCGATCGGCTTGCATCAATACGCACCCCAAACCCCTGTTTGGATGCGTCACAATAGACCACGAACTTCTCCTCGTCCGAAGGCAAAGCTAGTACGGAGCGGTAATCAACCTCTCGTTTCGGCTCACGAAAACTAGCTTCGCATTTATCCGACCGGATAAATCGGCCGATTCTTCTTCGTAAGCTCGGTTAGGGGCATAGAAATTTTGGAGAACCCCTCCACGAACCTACGGTAGTACCCGGCTAATCCCAAAAGCTTCGATCTCACATCCTTGTCTTCGGTCTCGGCCAATCCCACGACGGATTCAATCTTCCCGGGATCCACCTTGATCCCATCTTTACTCACTATGTGCCCTAGGAAGGACACACGAGACAACCGTAACTCACATTTCTTGAACTTGGCGTAGAGTCTATGTTCTCGAAGTCGTTGCGGTACCATCTCGGAGATGTAACTCATGCTCCTCTTCTGACTGAGAGTACACGAGGATGTCGTCGATAAACACAATTACACAGATATCGAGGAAATCCTTGAATACTCTATTCATCAGGTCCATGAATGCTGCAGGAGCGTTGGTTAGTCCGAATGACATAACCAGGAACTCGTAGTGTCCATATCTAGTGCGGAAAGCCGTCTTTGGAATGTCCTCCTCTCGGATCCTCAACTGATGATAACCCGAACGGAGATCAATCTTAGAAAAGACCGTCTTCCCCTGAAGCTGATCGAACAAGTCATCGATCCTAGGTAATGGATATTTATTCTTCACCGTCAGCTTGTTCAACTCTCTGTAGTCGATGCACATCCTCATAGAGCCATCCTTCTTCTTCACGAACAAAACCGGGGCTCCCCAAGGTGACACACTGGGCCGAATGAACCCTATGTCAAGCAACCCCCGGAGCCGAATCTTTAACTCCTTAAGTTCAGTGGAGCCATCCTATACGGGGCTTTAGAAACCGGATCCACCCACGGTGCCAAGTCAATCACGAAGTCAATCTCCCGTGAGGTGGTAACCACGGAAGTTCTTCGGGAAAAACGTCCAAAAATTCCCGAACCACGCTGATGTCCTCTGGCCGAATGGTGTCTGGCCGAGTGGTGTCCACCACCACGGCCAGAAACCCTAAGCACCCACCGTGCAATAATTCTCTCGCTGACATAGCCGAGATCACCGGGATCCGAGATCCCTGAACCGAACCCACAAATACGAACGGTTCTTCACTTTCCGGTTGGAAGACCACCATCTTCCTCTTGCAATCAATGCTCGCCGAATATTTAGATAGGAAATCCATTCCTAAAATAATATCAAATTCGACTAAGCTCATCTCTATCAGATCAGCGCTCAACTCTCTACCATCTATCCTGATCGGCATAGACCTAATCCACCTATTGGAGATAACCAATTCTCCGCCGAGTAACGGGGTTCCAAACCCCGACTCATATCTATCAAAGGGTCTACCCAACTTACTAAAGACTCGGCCGCCACATAAGAACGTGTAGCCCCGGAATCAAACGACCGAATAAAACGAGTCGTTAATAAGAATCCGACCCGTAACAACCGATGGGCCGGCATCCGCATCGGCTGCGTGATCGCGAATACCCCGGCCGGAGTGGGCATCGCCGGAGCTCTCGGTGCCTCCGGCCGAGCGGGGACATTCCCTCTTGAAGTGCCGGGCATGCCACAATGGAAGCATCCCGCCCCTTGCACTCTCCCCGATGATGCCTCTTGCGGATAGGGCACTCGGGATAGGAGAAGCGAGTCTCATTACCACCGGGACGACTCCCTCGTTGCGGTTCCCCGGGAACCTCTTGTTCGACTCGAGCCGCCGGAAGCGATGGGTGCCCTCTTCTCTCGATCAATGGCCGAACCACTACTCCCCCCCGCTAAAGCCCGATGCAGAGGGGTAGGAGCTCCGCCACCAACCGAGTACCGGGCCGCATCCGACATACATCCCACGCGCCCTCGGCTCGCGGTGCCTTCTCCACCATCCGAGCGTAGGTGGTGCGTCGTCGATGGTAATCATCGGGTCATGCACGATCTTGGGATTCAACCCGTCCAGATACTTCTCCTTTCTACTGAAGTCGGTCGGCACAATACCCGAGGCTAACCTCGCCAATCGGTCAAACTGAGTAGTATACTCAGTGACACTCATGTTCTCCCGCTGAGTCAGGTGAACGAATTCCTTTCTCTTGGCGCTTCTAACCGCCTCGTTGTAGTACTTCGCGTTGAAAAGTTCCTGGAACCTCTCCCAAGTCATGGTGGTGACATCATGAATCTGAGACACCATGTCCCACCATACCAGGGCATCCTCCTGGAACTGAAATGTGGCGCACACCACTCTGTCGTTGCCGGTGACACCCATAAAGTTCAAGATTCTGGTGATCACCGTAAGCCACTGCTCGGCTTTCGACACATCCGGACCTCCCAGAATACCGGAGGTGCTTGCTTCCGAACCGCTCATACAAAGGTTCCAATCGTGGGCCGCCACTACCATCTCGGCACAGGCGGCGAGGGCGAGTGCCGCCGGAACTGCGGCCGGGCTGCGGGAGCACCTGCTGTCTCAACCTACGAATCTCGAGGTCTTGCTCTTCGATCCGGCTTGCATCTCCGCAAACCGCAACTCCCGATTCGGGGCTCCCCGATCGGGTTTGGGGAGCACAGGCAGCTTGTGGCGGGTTCTCATCACCCCGACCACGAGCCCGCCTCGGGGACCTCTACCTCGGCCCCTAGCAGTGGGGAAACCGAGCTCCCTCTCCCTGATTCGACCCCACTGAGTTGCCTCGACTCCTGGTAGTCCGCCTGGCGTCCATCTAGTTAGAACCGCCTGCGAAACCAAGAGTTGGCATATCAGGTCGTATTCAAGGCGAGCTTACTAATGCCGCTTAATTTGGAAATTAGAAATGAAACATGCGCCTATTCTACTATCAGGCTACTAACATGCTTCCTAACAGGCTTTTCTTTTTCATAACTGAATAAAATAAACTACTAAAGCAATAAAGGCTTACTGAACCGTGAACCGAGCTAACTGCTGATGATGATTGTACATGTCGTGACGATCTTCGGAAGACAACCTGGCGGCTCTGATACCAAATTGTAACACCCTAACTAATTTAGGCGTATTACGTGAATTTTTTAAACGTACTGTGCAGCTCGTTGCTAATCAACGAGGTTTATGGAAAAACGTGATTAATTAAAATTTTGCTTTTTCATTAACTTATAAACCATTTTGCAAAAAGTCACGGGATCCCGATTTATAAAATATTTACAAACGTTTTCACTGTTCAACTTTTACATCAAAACACAGTCGTCTAACGACAATTACAAAATCTCGGCCGTCTTTGTCCCGAGGATCGTACGCTCCAGGCCTAACCGCCCCGACATGTACAATCCCATAAGCTCGCTCACGGTCCATCAGCAACTGCCTTGCCTTTACCTACACATGCAAATAAACTGTGAGTCGACAGACTCAGTAAGAAAAGCATAATAATATCATACATAAAACTGACTGCCGTGTCCAACACGATGCGAGTCCCGCTGCGCCATGTCCAACATGGTGCGAGCACTCTTGCCATGTCCAACATGGTACCGAGTTTTGAACGTTCGGGGGACGGTACTATTGACACGAACAACCCGATCGGTCGAACCGGTCATACTCCGCCGCCGGGTCATACTCCGGCTGTCTGCAGACGTGTTACTATATCCTCCTGATCGGTCGAACCGGTCATACTCCCGTTCTTGGTCATACTCCGGCTGTCTGCAGACGGGATACGTCAATAGCACGGAACCACCAACCAAGTGTCGGCTGATCGGTCAAACCGGTCATACTCCGTGCTGGTCATACTCCACTGTACCGACGTGACGGGGTTGGATGGTTCGAAGCCTAATACATATCTAATGTAATCTAACGGGCTTCCTACATGCACGCTAAACATGTAATCTACATATGCATCTTGTTATACTAATCTTACCCGGATTCGATTTCGGGTGTGCCGGTCAACTTTAGGCCCCGAAGCTGAACGGCGGATTACTGGCTCCTAAACCATAAAAACCACAACGCTATAAGTGACACGCTAAATCACTTCCCGGGGACTAAAACTCGAAACTAAAAGTTTCCCTATCGATAAAAAGCATGGCAATACCCCTAAAAACCCAAAAACGAGGAAAACTAGGGTTCTGAAAAATCCCCCATCCGGAAGTCCGGTTGCCCAACCGAATTCCGGTTCTGGAAAATGCGAACCCCCATCCGAATTGGGATGCTCAACCGAATTCGGTTCCTCGCGAGCGACAACCAAAAATTCCCAAATCTTGACCATTTCGAACCCAAATGGTCCCAAACTTTCCAGACCTCCTACAAAGGTCCCAAATGACCATTCCAAGGCCTCAAACCTACCCAGAAACCTCACAAGCAAATTTCACCATTGAAGACCAAGCTTTGAGTTCAAGAACTCAAACTTGGTTAAACCCACTAGCATGCACCCTAGCCTAGTTAATTCTACTTAACTAAGCATTAAAACACCTCTGCAAACTAACAATAACATCCAGCAAATATACAGAAACAAAACATGGCATTTTCTCACAAAAATCATCAATTTTCACATATAAATTAAAAGCTTGAACAACCTAGCTACTCATGCTTCAAATAACTCATTTATCATCAAAAATCATGCTTGAATCCATAAACTAACAACAAAATTACAGCAGCAAGAACACTTCACAATCACATGCATTTTCAACACTTTTCATCATTTTTTTTTCCAAGAAATTTAAAGAGAAATGAACAAGGAAGCACATACCACAACAAGGGATCACAATTAGGATGAATTAGCTTTGAGAATTGAAGGAAAAACCCAGCTTTGCACCCCAAAGTTCCCAGCCGAAAGTGAAGAGGAAAGAGAGAGAGTTTTCTTTGAAAATTTTTCTATTTTTTCTAAGTGTTGAGAAATGAGGGAAATTAAAAGAAACTTGTCATATAACTAAACTTATTTCAGCCAACTCAACATAACCAAATAATATTTAATTTCCATTTACAAAAATCACATAAGACAAAATATTAATGGGGCAAAAAGACCATTTTGCCCCTCCACCATAAAATCACATAATTCATACTAAAGGGGTATTTTTGGGACATTCTAAATTCCCGGCCATTCCCGACATTCCCAATGTCTAAAACCCGTCCCCAAAATACTAACATACTAAGTTGTGATCTCTACTGAGCCAAACGCCGCGTTCCAAAATACCGGACACCGGAAATGCGAAATATAAAAACTGCTAATAACATACTCATGCATATCTGAATTCCATAAATAAATTATTTAAATAGCTATAAATAATTTCCTGATTAACATAAATAACTGCTAATTTCCAAATTAACTAAGCGGGCTTTACAATAATATTTATGATGCAAAAAACTTTTTTTTTTCAAATGGTTTAATATCATGGTAGCAATTAATTATGCTGCAATTTCGGAGGCCCTTGTTGTCACTCCATCAGTTTTGGCTGCAAGAGTAGCAGCAGATATTATTATATTTGTTAATTTTATTATGTAGTGTTGTTTGCAATTGCTTCTAAATACCACCTTGAGGCTTAAAAAATAACAAATAGAATGTCTTTTATTCAATTTTATTTATTATATTGTTTTACTCTGGATGCTAAATGCTTTTATTTCTTCTTCTAATTATTGGTAGATTTTACAATAAAATTAGAATCTAATAATGGTGATAAGATTGCAGTGTTACAAAATAGTATAGTTCTTGCTACTTCTTTTCTCAAGCCTTATTGTCTTAATGATGCGAATTTATGAATATGAAATGTTATGATGCAAAATGAGGACCAATACTTATTAATAATAGTAAAAAATCAGTAACTAATGACAATTATGCTCTAAAATAAATTACATAATTTTGATTTATTTATATGATGATCCAACACATATTTTTATATTAATGTGGTCCCAAATAAATAAATTTCCATCATTAAATTGATCCCAACAAAGTTGACAGGGATTCCAGGAGGAACCCTTTCTAGGAATCATTGCTATTATACTTTCATTAGCAACTGTTTTACCAAAATAGTTGTGTGACCAACTGTTTTTCTATGTTCTGCCTCTATTCTATTTAAGTTCTCTTCCTATTCTTATGAATCTTTATGGGTTTCTAGAGTGGATCTTTGTTGGGGAGAATAGCTCTTCAGCTGAAGAGTAAGGATCTTCACTAAGGTCCTGCCGGGAATGAATCTAGCTTCTTCTTTCTCCTGAAGGATAATTCAAATCAAGAAGTGGAGGTTTGAAGCAAGGTCTTGAAGAGCCTGAAACAGACCTCCTCAACGAAAAGAAGACTTTTTCTTCTTATTGACTAAGGTGAGGAACCATGTAATTTGTTATTATGAAAGACTTAACAATATGCTGTTAAGTAGTACAAGTACCTTATCATTTAGTATAATATATGTTGTTGTTATTGACATTTCGAATAATCTCTAGAGTGAACTTTCATAATAAAAACTTTGGTCAAAGTGATTTAAAATACAAAATAAAAAATCTAAATAACTAACAAAGATCACGTGTATTGCACGTACTTTCTGTCTAGTATATATATATATATCTTTATATATTAAAATTGTCTATCTAACGGCATTTCTTGGTTTAACATTTTGGTTTAACAGAATATACTTAAAAATAAAAGAATATTCTGTTAAATTTAACGATTAGGTTTGATCTCCCGTTAAAAATTAAACCCAAAAAATTAAACAATCTTTTAAATATTAATAATCTCTTTTTAAATTAAAAAAATCATCTTAGCCACATATCTCTCTAACAAACTTATCTTGGGAGAATATTAATAATTTTTTTATTTATTTTTTAAAAAAGAAAAATATAGATAAAATATTTAGAAAAGATAATATAAAAGAAGATTAATTGTGTTGGCTTAGAGATTTTTGGGCTTGGGCTTAAAAAATAATAATAAAAAAGATAAAATTGGCTGTAATTAGTATTTAGCTTATATGTTTGTGCTTATTTTTAGTTTTATTTTTAATTTTACCACCAAGAGGAGAAGGTTGAAAAATATTAGAATATGAAAATATTATTGGTGCTTATTAGTAATTTGCAAAGAATGTGAAAGTCTATAAATATATAGTTGTGTAGCTATTATTAGATATGAAATGAGATAATAGAACTTTTTTCAATTAGAAGATTAATGTACATTTTACTATTAATAACATACATTATTATAACACAACTATATTTTACTTACTAAACATACTGACACATATTTTATTTTTATAAAACAAATCGTTCAAATAATTATACTATTTTAATTATTAATTCAAATAAAAAACTAAAATATTAAATAAAACTAACACTACGTGGCTTGGCACGTAACAATCACCTAGTATATATATATATATATATGAAGGTATTGTTGTTTATAATAGTATTGATATTGTGCATGTTTTGTATATTATAATAGTAATATTTTGTTGTTATATTATATGTTTAATTTCATAAATAAAAAAATAAAAGAAATAAAAGAAATAATTATTTGAATAAAAAATTAATTTTTTAAAGAGTTGACAGGGTCAACCCGCCAACCCGATCAACCCAGTCAACCGAAACCCGCCAACCCGCTAACCCGCCAACTTGTGCCCTATTCGGGTCTGGGTTCGATTTCATTTTTTTGCACCCGAAACCCGTGAGCACGAAACCTACAAACCCGAAACCCGGTAAACACTCCTAATGTTCAGCCTTACCTTCCAGTCATTGATGAATGAGGTATTTCGTTCCCATTTCTGTCAATTTGTCTTAGTGTTTTTTGACGACATTTTGGTGTATAGTAGCAGCTTAAGCAATCATGTGCGACACCTTTCCAAAGTTCTTCAACTCTTGTCCTAACACAAGCTTTACGCTCATCTCAAAAAATGTTCATTTGCTCATCAAAAATTGGATTACTTGGGTCACATAATTTTGAGGGAAGGAGTAGCGGTGGACCAATCCAAGATTCAAGTTATGTTAGAGTGGCTTGAACCCAAGAACATCAGGGAGTTACGAGGTTTCTTGGGCTTAATAGGTTATTGCAAATTTGTTAAAGGGTATAGTGAAATGGCTTGGCCATTGAGGGAGCAATCGAAGAAGGACAAATTTGGATGGAATGAGGCTACAACTATCGCTTTGGTAGCACTTAAGCAAACTATGACCATGGTGCATGTGCTGACTTTGCCCGATTTTGACCAACGCTTTGTAGTGGAAATTGATGCGTCAAGATACGGCGTTGGGGTTGTTTTGATGCAAAACCAGTGACATGTGGCTTGTTACAGTCAAGTTTTGGGACATCAAGCAAGGTTGAAGCCTATTTATGAAAAGGAGTTGATGGCAATTATATTTGCAATCCAAAAATGGGGGCCATATTTGTTGGGAAGACAGTTTGTGGTGTGGACTGATCAGCAAAGTTTAATGTTCCTACTCGAACAACGTATTGTTGCCCCAGAATACTAGTGTTGGATGGTTAAGCTCATGGGGTACGATTTTGAGATTCAGTACAAGCCAGGGGTGGGAAACTGAGTTCGTGATGCTTTATCAAGAGTTCACCAACCAGCTGAATTTAAAAATCTGCTTGTTTCTCAAGGTATTGAATGGGTAGAAGTGCAACATGAAGTGAAAAAAGATTCGTTTTTAACTATAATGGTTGCTGATTTACAACAGGGGAGGTCGAGGGCAGCTAGATTTTCTTTGAAGCATGGGAAATTAATGTACAATGGGCATTTGATATTGTCCAAAGATAGCTCACTTATTCCTACTATATTGCGAGAATACCACCATTGGGTGGACATTCAAGTGAGAATAAAACTTTTCGTAGGATTGCTTCTGATTTTTATTGGGTGGGAATGAGAAAAGTGGTGGTTGATTGGGTATGAGAATGTGAAGTGTGCCAGAAACATAAGACTATGAATACTTCTCCTGAGGGTTTGTTGTAGCCTATAGCATTACCCTCGCTGGTTTGGGATGAATTGACTATAGATTTCATAGAAGGGTTACCCCGTTCACACGGCATGGACACTAGGGCTGTACATAAACTTTTGTAAACTACCAAACCCGAATAATCCGTCCAAACCAAATCGAGATAACCCGACAAAAATATAACCCGTCCAATCTTATATTAGGCGGGTTGAAAATAATACTAACCCTCCCAATCAACCCGAGCTAACCCGACCAACACGATTAAGAGAGTTTTTTTTATATATATATTTATTATTTATATTTATGTATCATATAATTTATATGACTATTTAAAAAATATAAAGTTGAAACTAATATGATTTTTTATGGTGATTGATTTGAACTTTGAATTGAATATATATATATATATATATATATATATATATATTTGTCTCATTATTACATTTAACTAAAATATAACAATAGAATGTAGAAATAAAAAAAATATATTAGTGGTCGGTTTGGACGGGTTAACCCGACCAAACCGACTAATTTCGTGCGAGTTACTATTTTCTTTTTCCTTAATTGGGGGTTACAGTTAGATTTTTATAACCTTGTGGGCGTGATCCTCCAGTGCTTCTTCGTTACCAAAAGAATGCTACTCCGGTGTCTTCGGCGGATGAAATGTTAGAAGAGCGAGATGCACAGCTAGATGACCTTAAAATGCACTTACTTCGAGCTCAACAAAAAATGAAGGATGTGGCAGATAAAAACAAAAGGGATGAACAGTTTTCAGTTGACAAAAAGGTGTTTGTCAAGCTCAAACCTTATCGACAGAAATCCTTGGCTTCCCGACGCAATGAGAAACTGTCAACTTTACAGCAATTACTGTATTCAACATATTTATCTCAAATGATTGAAACATCATGAAAGACTATAGACTAAATGGCAAATCAAAGAGATTGAAAAAGTAAATGAAAAAGAGTTGTTTGTTCTTATGATAAGAATAAAAAAGGTAAGAGTTACAACATACAAAGACTGATTTTAAATTCTGCATACAAAAAATAAAATTTGACGACTTCATAACCAGGGTTGATGATATTCACTTTGCACTTTCGAAAGTCATTGATATCTCTAGGAAACATGAGATTGTATGTGTACAGACCATTACTCCACAGACTTGACAGAATCACCACAAACAAGCATATTGGCATAAAGTTTAGATGAAATAGAATAACAGCATGCCAAGGCCAAATTTCCAAAGTAAACTACTATAGAGTGATAAGGTATAGAAACAAAATGAATCTCTTAACTTACCCCTCCTTTCTTTAAACGCTCTGATAGAACAACAATTATCTTGAGCGCTTTAACCTTCTCTACATTAAAAGCTAACCTTGTTTTGTAGACCTTTTTAACTAGTTGTAAATAATTGTAGAAATTGATATTCAAAATATAACTTGAAAACAAGAAATAGTTCAAAAAAACAATCAAACCATTACAACAAAAATCTCATATTTCATTTCAAGTCTTCTTAGATTTCTTCCTTGCAGAAGTTGTTTTGCCAATTCTTTTGCCAATATCTCATATAAGTAGAAAATATTGCTGAAATTCAATTTATGCTGCTACAATGCAATGAGTAATTGAGTAATATAGTGCTGAAAATTTTAACAATCTTTTTAGTGGTCACAAATCTTTGACATGTTTAATCAAATGAAGAAATTTACCTGAGGAAGAAGCCCAAGAAACTTGGAGGTTTCTTCCACGACAATGCCTCTGTCCCACCTCTGATTCAGCAACTGCTCCCACCCAACATCGGGCACCATAGATTCGCCATAGGCAATCTCAGTTCCCACAGACATAACAGTGATATCAGGGGTTAACAAGGGTTTCTCGGCCCTTAAAAGTTGGTAAAGAATTGGGAGATCTTCCAGTTGAAAAAACCAGAAGAGAGTCAGGGCGGTATTAGGCTTCCCATAGAACTTTGAAGCGGAGAAGAGAGGTTTCGAGGGTCGTTGTGGTCATCGTAGAAAAACAAAGCTACAAAACTTTATTCATCATCTTATCATCTTCTAACTAAGAAAAGGACTATATTGTTTTCTTAATTCTAAACTTTATTGAAAGTGAAAGAACAGAGTAAACTAATCATAAGTTAGAGATAAACAAGCCTGATCAACACAATTATAGAAAAAACAAAACCTTTATTCATTACCCTATCTTTATCCATTCAAACTTTTCTCCATCATGATTGTTTCCTCATTACAAATGAGTAAATAAACTCATTCTCGGCCAAGAAAAGCTTTCACTATCATCTTCCCTTTTCTAACTAAGAAAAAGACTACATTGAATCATTGAAATTTGCACACACAACAGACATTAATTTCTTAATTCTGGACCTTGAAAGTACAAGAACAGAGTAAATGAATCATAACAAATCAAACTTATATTCAAATGAGTAAGTGAACACATACATTCTTGTCCAATAAAAGATATCACTATCATTTTCCCTTTAGAAGAGGACTAATATTAGAACAATTCATGTGTTAATCATGACAAAATTGAAAATTACACAAAGATATAGTATTGAAAATTGATCAGTATGTATAGTAGGTAGCTATAGACAACGGTAATATTATGATTATGATTAGGATTAGGATTAGGATTAGGATTAGGATGAAGAGGATCAAATCAATTGGCAGTGGGCATTGAGTAACGGCACAAAGGGCAGAAATGACTGGTCTCCAACCATCGAACAATACAATCCTTGTGAAACACATGAGAACAAGGCATCTCAACAACCACTCTGCTGCTCATCTCAATCTCATCATCATCATCATCATCATCACACGAATCACCCAACGACGGCACCATCTTCTCGAAACATATGGTACAATTGCAAGTACTCATCAGACCCACATCGTTTAACTCCTTGAGAGCCCTTATGGAGTCTTTCGCTGCAGGAATATTGACATTAATATTTATATTCTCCTGATTTTGCTCTTGTTGTTGTTGGTGTTGGTATTCAATACTAGCAGTTAGGGCAGTGATATCGAGACAGATATTGAGACCCAAAGCTTGGGAGTTATTAGAATAATAATCATGAATTATGGGCAAAACGTAAGCAGTAGCAATTCGTGAAGTTAATGAAGATGGGATTTGGATGGAAGGGGTGCCCATTACTCCAGCCAGAATATATTCAGTGATTGCTAAATAATCAGATAAGTATTGGGCAAAAGGAACCACCGTATAGTAGTGACGACTGTCGATGAGGCGGTGGATATCAAGGAGTATGTGGCGAAAGTTGACATGAAAGGCTATGAATTTATCATTCGTCGTCACTATTGGCCGCCGTTGTTGCTGCTGTTGTTGCTGTAAGACTGCTTCTCCATCGTTACAGACCACGTTTATGTCGTAATGTAAGAACTCTGAAAAACAGAGTAATGGAGCAGAGAGAGAAAGGGAGAAGAAGAGAGAAAGATGAAGTTGAATGAATGAAATGGATGCTCAATCAGATTAGATTGGCATTGCTATTATTTATACTGTATTAGGAGTTACATAACAGGTTGTTACAAAGCAAGAAAAAAAAGAAACAAAGCTAACTAGTGATCTGTTATAACAGTACACCAGAAACTGTTATACCAGAAAAACAGTTAGACCTTTAACTAACTTTAACCACCTATACAGTTTATACAATTCCAACAGCCCCCCTCAAGTTATACTGGTCAAGACCATGTAGTAACTTGTCTTGTAGATACTGAAAAGGTGTAGCAGGAAGCGGTTTGGTAAAAATGTCTGCCAGCTGATTTGAAGTGTCCACATATCTCACATCAAGTTCATTGGCTATAACTTTATCACGAACAAAGTGCAAGTCAACTTCGATATGTTTCGTGCGAGCATGAAAAACAGGGTTTGAAGCTAAAGAGCCAGCCCCAAGATTGTCACACCAGAGTATGGGGCAGTGAGAAAAGTGAACACCTATTTCAGTTAAGAGGGATTGAATCCATGTAATTTCAGCAGTGGCTAAGGCAAGTGCTCGATACTCGGACTCAGTGCTGGACCTTGCTACAACAGTTTGTTTCTTCGAGCACCAACTTACAAGGTTTCCACCAAAGAAGATGCAGTAACCTGAGGTTGATTTGCGGTCATCATAACACCCTGCCCAATCAGCATCTGTGTAACCTTGTATGTCGAATCTGGTGCATGGTTTAAATGTTAAACCAGTGTCAAGGGTACCCGATAAGTACCTCAAAATTCTTTTGCAGGCACTCCAATGATCTGTAGTAGGAGCTTGTTGATACTGACTTAATTTGTTCACGGCAAAAGCTATATCGGGTCTAGTCATGGTGAGGTATTGGAGAGCACCAAGCACACTTCGATATTGAGTGGGGTTGGTCATTGGTGTTCCTGAATGCTGTGAGAATTTTGTGGTAGAACACATTGGTGTTGTTTGAAACTTGGAATCCAGCATTTGAGTCGAGTTGAGAAGATCTTTTGTGTATTTTTGCTGAGTAAGATGCAAGTTCGGGCCATCTCTAGTTACTTCAAACCCGAGAAAGTAGCTGACAGGACCAAGGACTTTTAAAGCATACTGAGTTTGCAGGTTGGTGATGATGGAGTGAACTTGCATTGGGTCTTCACCAGTGATGAGAATGTCATCGACATATATGAGTAGGAGAGTGAGTTTGCCTTCAAATTTCCTCAAAAATAGGCTTGTATCAGACTTGCTACTGGTGAATCCCCACTGTAAAAGAGATGTTTTTAGCTTATCAAACCAAGCTCTTGGGGCTTGTTTTAGCCCATAAATTGCTTTTTGAAGTTTGCACACATGATTAGGATATTCTTGACTAATGTAGCCTTGTGGTTGTCTCATGTATACATCTTCTTGTAATTCCCCATGTAAGAAGGCATTGTTGACATCTATTTGTTGAATTTCCCATCCATTTGTGACAGCCAATGTAAAAATAATTCTAATTGTGCAAGGTTTAATGACCGGGCTGTAAGTCTCAAAAAAATCAACACCAGGAATTTGTTGGAACCCCTTGGCAACCAATCTTGCTTTCAATCTTTCAACAGTACCATCTGCATTAAGTTTAATTCTATATACCCATTTATTGTCAACAATAGTCATTTCTGATGTTGGAGGGACAAGAATCCAAGTCTTGTTTTTCTTGAGGGCATCAACTTCATTGTCCATAGCATGTTTCCATTTAGGATTAGCAAGGGCAGCCTTGACAGATTTAGGTTCTTGTTCAGTCATAGTATTAGCAAGATATGTTTTGGGTTTATATATGCCAAGTTTGGACCTTGTGACCATGGGATGGACATTGGTGGCTGTGGTATTTTGGGTTTGTGGTGTAGCAGAGGTAGTGGGAGATGGTGACTGGTTTAGTTGTTGTGTGGGGAATGAATCAGATATTTGCTGATGTGGGGACTGATGTTCGAGTTGTTGACTGGAACAGGTGGGAGAGGTAGTAATGGGGGTGTCAGTATTAAGAGTAGGAGGTAAAGTGGATGGGATTTGAAACATATTTGGATCAATAACTTTGGGGACTTGTGTAGTGTTGGAAGACAAAGTGCAAAAGAGATCCTTGTAAGGAAATTCTTTTTCATTGAAAGTGACACTTCGGGCAACATATATTCTACCACTCGGATGTAAACACCTATAGCCTTTAGAGGTGATACTATAACCTATGAATATACACTTGGAAGATCGAAAGGAAACCTTATGATTTTCATATGGTCTAAGAAGAGGGAAGCAACTACAACCAAAAACTTTGAGAAGGTTGTAATCAGGGGGTTGATGAAACAATTTTTCATATGGGGAGACATAGTTGAGAGTGGGATTTGGGAGGCGATTTATTAAATAGGCAGCAGAAGTGAAAGCCTCCCACCAAAAATGTAAAGGCATTTCAGCTTGTGCTAACAAAGTGAGGCCTATGTCCACGACATGTCTATGTTTGCGTTCAACCCGACCTTGTTGTTGATGGGTATGAGGGCAAGAATTTCTTTTGACAATGCCCATCTTGGCAAACAATTTATACAAAGGTTCATATTCTTTTCCAAGATCAATTTGAATGCTTTTTATTTTAGATTGAAAAAATCTTTCAACAAAGGCATTAAATTGACAAAAAATTGAAGTAACTTCAGACTTAGTATTCATAGGAAATAACCAAACAAATTTGGTAAAATCATCAACAAAGCTTACATAGTATTTGTATCCATCATTGGATGTGTAAAAAGAGGGGCCCCATACATCAGACAATATCAATTCAAAAGGCTTTGTTGTTTTATTTCTGGTAGTTTTAAAACTGAAATGGTGAAGTTTGCCAACTTGACAAGCATTACAAAAATCAACTTGAGTATGTTTGTGAGTGGGAACAATGGTTGACAAGACTTTATTTAGAACAGGTTGGGAGGGATGACCAAGCCTGTGATGCCAAACCGTGGCAAAATGCTGGCTGTCATGAACAGGATTGCTTGTAGTGGTGAAATTAAAGGCTTGAGGATTTGTAGACTTGGTGGTAGGATTCTTGGATCTTGGGGAAGGAACTTGTAGCTTGTAGAGACCTTCACACAGGTTACCCCGAAGAAGAACCTGCTTGGTTTTCTTGTCCTTTATAAGGCAACAAATATCATCAAATTCAAGAATAACTTGGTTATCTTTGGTAAATTGGGAAATGCTAAGTAAGTTTTTGGTAACACTTGGCACATGGAGTATATCTTGTAATACTAAAGACTGTGAAGGAAAGTTTGTATTAACTGAACCAGAACCTATATGCAAGATAGGGAGAGAAGAGCCATTACCTACAACAACTTTGGCCTTTCCTTTGTAGTCAGCCGAAGTGGAGAGATTTTGAGTGTCATTGGTCATGTGGTGGGTAGCTCCACTATCCAAGTACCAAGCATGAGAGTTGTCATGGCTGCTGTTTGTTTCTGTGAGTAAGGCTTGAGGTGAATCATCATTGTTTTGGGTGGGTGAGGAATTGGGTTGAGAACCTGTGAAATTGATATCAAAACGGTGATAACATTTTACCACAGTGTGCCCAGTTCTGCCACATAATTGGCAAACAGGTCTATTTCCTCCTCCTCTTCCACCTCTGTAAGAACCTCTACCGCCCCTTGTAGATCCACGATTTCCACGATTATAGGTTGTTCCTCGGCCTCCATTGTTGAAACTGGTATTAGCAAGATTTGCTTGAATATTAGTCAACGTGTCAGTCGAGAGTTGTTGAATTCTCATTTCTTGGCTTTGTAACATAAATTGTACTTCTTGAAGATTCAAAGACTCAGATCTGGATGTGAGGTTAACCACGACAGCTTCATACTCAGATCCTAAACCTCCAAGAATGTACAGTACAAGTTCATCATTCGACAATGGTTGGCCAGCAGCAGCAAGGCTATCTGCATATTGTTTCATTTTCAAAATATAGTCCTCGATCGATTGGCTTCCTTTCTTTGTCGACTGAAGGAGTCCTCTGAGTTGGAGCAATCTTGCTCTGGATCTTGTTGCAAAGAGTTGAGAGAAAGTATTCCAGATCTCAGCCGAAGATTGACAATGAATGATATGACCCAACATATTGTCAGAAACAGAATTCATCAACCAGTGCATAAGGAATTGGTCAAATCGCATCCATTGTTGATATTCTGGGTTAGGAGTGTTACCTGCAAGAGTTTCTGGAGGTGCTGGACGAGCTCCAAGGATATGTCCATCAAGATCATAAGCACGAACAGCAGCTAAGGCAATAGATCTCCAAATTGTGTAGTTGTTTCGATCGAGTCTCAGATTTAGGGGAAGTAGGTTGTTGTTTGGTAGAGCAGGTGGTGCAATTCTCTGGTTTTGCTGTTGTGCACGTTCTTGTTCTGGTGCATCAACTCGGCGTTCACCATTGTTAGACATGGCTCTGATACCATGTAAGAACTCTGAAAAACAGAGTAATGGAGCAGAGAGAGAAAGGGAGAAGAAGAGAGAAAGATGAAGTTGAATGAATGAAATGGATGCTCAATCAGATTAGATTGGCATTGCTATTATTTATACTGTATTAGGAGTTACATAACAGGTTGTTACAAAGCAAGAAAAAAAAGAAACAAAGCTAACTAGTGATCTGTTATAACAGTACACCAGAAACTGTTATACCAGAAAAACAGTTAGACCTTTAACTAACTTTAACCACCTATACAGTTTATACAATTCCAACACGTAATGACAATCAAACAGAGGCAGTGCCGCCATTGTAAAATTAAAATTGAAAATTAACGGTCACTAGGTAGCCAAAGATAACAACTTTCTTTCTGGGGGATTTCAAATGGAAGAGGAGGCGGGAGTAGCTGGTAAGGGAGGGAAATTAACCAAACAACTCTTGATAATGGAATGGATTCTAAGAAGAGTGTTGTTGGTGTATATATATATATACAGCTGTATACTGTTCTAAGTTGTAAAGGAGGGAAGAAATAAGGAAATAGTGATGATGAATTCAAATATACAAGTCAATCAAATTTTTTTACCGTTGAATTCATAGAAACATTATTTGAAGATGTCATTTTTGCCACATGTATAAAATAGCTATAGTTAGAATGCCAACAAGTATCTTTTCAAAAAAATAATAAAAAAAAAAGAATGTCAACAAGTATTAATTATATTATATTAATATTTGTTGTTGATTTTTTATATATATAATTAATATTTTTTAATAAATTACCTCATATATTATTTTTTAATTTTTTTTTACGATTTGGGATGCTCTGTTGCATGGGTTGCGAAGTGAATGTGCATTGCAATTTAGGTTGCTGTTTTGGTTACTCTGTATATTTCCATATAAATACAAAAAAAAATATATTTTAAAATGTATAATAAAGAACCCCAAATATAATTGACAGCTTAAAATATACAATAAATATTTGATTAAAGTATGGTTAAAATATCTAATATTTTCAAAATATTTCACTTTTATACTTAATTTTTTTTCGGAGTAGATATACCAAATATTTTCAAAATATTTCACTTTATACCTAATTTTTTTTCAGAGTAAATTAACTAAATTTGGGTATAAAAGTCCAACAATTTAAAAATATTGAGTATTTTTTCTACCAAAAAATAATATAACGTAAATTATTGTAATATTTTGAAAATGTTATTCGCGTTTTCGGAAAGGTGACACATAGTGCTTTTGACTTAAGATCGGTCTGTTATGGCCCGACCCAAAAGCCCTACCGAAAGGGCAGGTCCAGCCCATACGGAAGGATGGGCCCAAGCCCGTCTGAAGCCCAGTGGGCGCACCTCCATGACGGGGACTAATCCAAATCTGGAAGGACCTCTAGCCTTCACAGGAGGAAGTAATTGAAACCCCTTCGAATGCGCATTAGGGAAACATATCAAGAGAGGGCATTCCAAAAAGTACCTTGGAAACCTGGTACAGGATGACGTGGTAGCCCTCTAACACCCGATCCCACAGAATCAAGATGACATCCCATATCTAGTTTGACCTTTAGTTATTTAGAGTACCTATAAATTTTTTAAATTTTTTTGAATAATTTACAGTGTCGAAAATAAGTGTTATACCCATATTTCGATCAGTAAATATGGTTGTGACTAATGTGTTAAATTCTGAAGATAAGTTGGCTCGCACATTGATGAATGAGTATTTTATATATTCATTAACTCTTATTTATTCTTGTTTTGGGTAGTTTTTCTTGAGTTCTTAGTTGGATTTGATGTGTTTTCTTCAAGTGTGTAGGTTTGTGCTTAAAAGATAATTTTGTGATGTGCTAAGATCTTTAAGCTAATTTTTGACCATGTTTCCTTCATTGTTTCGGAGAGGTTGTGATATACAAAATGATAGATTGTAAGATTTATTACTCGAGAGGAAAACTTTTAAACAATTGGGCATCAGGTAGATCAACTTAGGTGGTGTGAGATCACTTAGGTAACCAAAATAGTTCTAAATTGTGAAATCGAGAGGTAGAATATTTAAGATTGTTTCTAGAGTGAGACTTGTGTTAGAATTTATTTTACCAGGATCTTAGATCTACTCACAAGTATGTTGTTTAACACCCTAAATATGAACTTCCTAAAACGATAAATAAACACATATAAAGTTAAGAAAACCTTACATTGGTTGCAGCGGAATAATGTCTCCTTCCACTCAGATCTCTAACCCTTGTATCCTTTCTGTCGCAGAGTATTATCAAGATTTGAGCCCGAATGTCCTTCTCTTTGTGTGTGATCCTTCACAGTCTTCCAATCTATGATTGAGGTACCACTTGCTGTGTGTGGGCACTACTCTATCACTGAGGGTTTCGAAATTTAGAAGAGGAAAAGAGAGAGAGGTTGGTTCGGCTATAGAGAGACAGGGAAGGCTCAATTTTCTGAAAAAATAATTTTCTGACAGAAAGGTTGTTCAAAACTTATTGAAAACTTATTATTTGACTGAGCCATCACTTTCTATTTATAGGCAACTACTAGGTTTAGGTTAGCAATTATTTGGCATTAAAATAATGAAAATATTAATTGGAAAATCATGCTTAAGTGGCCGGCCAAGGTGTGTAATGGGCCTCACTTGGTTTTTGCAGTTTTCACAATTTTTATTTCTATTTTCTCAAAAACGCCAATTTTCAATTCTAACCATTTAAATGCCAAAACTAATTATTTAATAACTAAAATAGATTATTAAATAATATTGTCATTTAATTTAATTATTAATTAGACATATAAAGTTTATTAATTAATAAATAAACCTTGAATCTCTTTTCTTTACAATTTCGCCCCTGCTTAGTGAAAATTCACAAATCAGACATAGTCTAACTTTAGAATTAGAATTGATTAATCACCAATCAATTATTGAGTCTTACAAGCAGTATAGTCTCAACTAGAATGGGGACCATGGATCTATATGTTGAGCTTCCAATAAGTGAACCGAATTTACTAAGTAAATTCCTACTTATTAATTCTTCGTTGAATCCACTCTTAGAACTTAGAATTGCACTCTCAGACTTATATAGAGCATATTATATGTTCCACGATATAGATATGCTATCTCATTTAACTTTTTTATAATCTTATTGTGATCAAAGATCCTTTATATAGATGATTTACATCAAGATGGGATAATTTTACCGTTCTCACCCCTCAACGTATTTTGCCCCTTAAAACACTTAGCTACCTGTAAATGATGTTCAGTGATCTAAGATCAGTCACTTAAACCAGATCTCATCCATTTACTTCTATTTAGCTAAGCTCGAAGGGAATCATCACTTGACTTCTATACACTTGTAGAAGCTATAGATTCCATATTTATGTTCAGCACTCCCACTCAATCATACTATCATGTTCCCAAAATATACGTATCACCCTGACCCAAAAGTAGGCTTAACTAATAAATCAAAGAACATGAATATCACTCCTAAGTTGAGCCTAAGCATATCAGGATTTAGATTCTTTTAATCTTAAGATCAACTACTGATATTGACTTGGAAAGATATGACGGTAAGTTTATAATATCTTAACTAAGCTGCAATATCGGTCCAGTCCAATGTATACTCCATACATTCGAAACTAGTATACTTTACCAATGTCCTGGAAAGAACATAACACTTACTCCAAGTGTAAGTACACATCATCGCTGATTATCACATTAGTGTAAATCCAAAACACTGATGAAACAGGGACTTAGTCTTTTGATTCATATTATCACAATCACATTCCACTGTGTTGATGATACTATAATTGTGAATAAACATATGATCTGGACTTAACTGATTTTGTGTGTATATGTAAAAAACATATTAAACCATTAGCATGTAAAATTCATGCAAACATAAATCACTTCAAATTTCTTATATCGATAACTAATCAGATTGTAAAGCGTTTTATTTAGGGCACAAAACCCAACAACTTGATGAATGTGAGGTGTAATGGTGGTATAGATATATAAGCTATTATTCACTTACACATTCTT
The DNA here is from genome assembly GCF_029168945.1 of Cannabis sativa. NCBI lineage: Eukaryota > Viridiplantae > Streptophyta > Magnoliopsida > Rosales > Cannabaceae > Cannabis > Cannabis sativa. The sequence continues at coordinate 48,501,479 of NC_083603.1, forward strand.
TATGCGGTACTCGAAAGCTATACAATATTGCTCTAGGTTCTTAAAAATATTTGAATAATCTAGGCACATTAATAATTAAAATCATAACTAATTTAGGGTGAAATGGAAACCTTGACAATTATTTTTATATGTTTATTCTAAAAACTTCATTTATGTTAACAGAATTCTGAGTTAGGAATAAGATTTAAACATTTTATTATAAGTGTCTAAGTAATTTTTATAGTTGCATACGATGTAGTTATTTTAGAGCTACCTATAAATTTTTAGAAAAATAAGATTTAAATATTTTGTTATAAGTGTGACTATATTTTTCTATATCGACTCTGTAAAATATTTAAATTTTTTTACAAATAGTTCTAAATAACTACAATGTACATGATTATGAAAAAATTGGATTACTTTTATTTTTCTTAGATGCCTAAATAGATGGGGATCTACCAAAATACTTATTTTATAAAGTGATTGTGCTATATATTTTTTTAAGAGGAATTTTCAAAAATATTCTTTATTTATATGTTATTTACAATTTTACGACCTAAATTTTTTATTTATAAAAATAGTCTTTTGAAGTGTTAAAATTACAAAAATATACTTTTATTAGCAAAATATACGAATACAACTTGAAATCAACCTCACGATAACTATAAATCAACTATAAAACAACCAAAACAACTAAAAAAATTATTTTATGATAACAATAATACAACTATAAATAAACTACAAAATAATTAAAAAATAGTTTATTGTTTTTACTAAAAAAGATATTTTTTAAATAAAAAAATCAAAGAGTAAAAATGAAAAAACTTCCATGTTGTTGTATTTTTGTAAATTTTTTTAAATTTTTAATCTATTTTATAAAAATTTCAACATATATCCTATTACTAGTTGTTGCCCCTAATTTTGCCCAATATATGTGGACCAATCAGACAGGGACACGTGGATCAAGCAATTCACAATATTTGCTAAGTTTTTAGGCCATAAGGTAACGTCCCGGACGTAGGTCCCGGAGAAGGCACATGGAACTCAATATGCTCCCGGAAGCTCACATTACGCTAAGGCATCTCCGCGAGGTGTCAGGTTTCTCCTGAGCAATCAAGTCGCATTAAATGCCGCATGGGAGGAAGTGTGTTGGGACTGCTACACGCAATAAAGTCTGACGGCACAACCTCCAACCAGCAGCGCCACAGTAATGATCATTTAAGTCTAGCGACGGCTACACTGTGAAGAGTCACGTCAATCAAAAGGCAATAAGGACATTCCACATAAAAACCCTACAGCACCTAGGGATTTGACCATGCATTACCCATGGTATATTCATTGGGAATGCCCAACTTTATGGATACTTACAGATACACTTGTAAGGACAATTCTAGGGATTACCCCACCAAAAACACTATAAATACCCCCTCAAAGCTCATTAAATGGGATCGAGAATCTTGGGCTGCATATGAGCAAGTAGAGTAAATACTCACCAAGAACATTCTCTGTATTTATAAGGGTGAAATTCTCCCAAGTATAATCTTTGTATTAAATACATCCATAAATAACAAAGACTCGTGGAATAAGGATCATTAACGCCCCAACCACGTAAAAATATTTCTCTCACTTTCTTACAGCTCCATAATTTTATAATATTTTCTTAGTTGCCGAAAATCTCGGTCAACATTTTGGTACTTTCATTGAGAGCTGAAGAAAGCTACTGTAAACAAACATCTGACTTCACAAACATGGTGGAGACTAGAAGTACTCTTCAGCCTCGTCCTCTTGAAGACGCTCAAGACTCGAATGAGGAAGATGTAGCCTCAAGAGCAGCAGAGGAGTCCGAGGAAGAAGTAATAGTCCCCGATGATGACTACGAGGGAAACCTCGACGAGTATGCCTATGACGAAGGTAGTTACTCAGAACTGGTGCTTCTCAGACAAAAAGCTATCGATCACGAAGCTGAGTTGAAGCTCAGAAAGCGCAAAACCAGAAAATGCAGGAAGTGATGCTAGCCATGCAAAAAGCCATGGAGGCAGCTGGCATTCACGTGCACCCCAAGGCAATGACCGCTGGACTCGACAAGGAGCCAGCGACATCTTTGCCTAATTCCCAACAGCAAAAATCTAGGGAGCCTAGCCCTATAAGATACCCTGCTGAAGGGAATCAAACAAAAAACCCTACTTCTACCCCAGGGCGAAAGAAAAGGGCACAGGATCCGCGAAAGGTCCGCTCAGATTTCCCTAAAGGGAAAGGTCCGCAGAGGGGCAAGCCCCAAAAAGGGAGCTTTGGCCCTCAGGATCGGGGGGATCGAAAAAGCATTTCCGTGCACCAAGAACCCGGGGGTAGAGGGAGAAGAGGACAGAGGTGTCCTCCCGTTGATCTGAGAAATCAAATCAATGGGAACCAAGGTGATCTCCGAGATCACCTTGACCAAAAAAGATACGGACCCGCGGTCTCCACGGCTACGTTGAATGAAGGAATTATGGCGGAACTCGCCATACTTCGAAAAGACATTGCCCGAGTCTCCCGGAGACAGAAAGTAGATGACTCCGACTCGGACAGCGAGGATCGAGAGCCCTGTGCTAAATACATCTTAGAGGCGGAGCTCCCTAAGAACTTCAAGATGCCCGAAATGGCAGCTTATACCGGGAACTCCGATCCTAGCGACCACTTGTCACGGTTCAACCGTGTCATGACGGTCATGAGGGTCAGCAATGACGCCAAATGTCTGTGCTTCCCACTTACCCTAAGTGGGTCCGCGGAGGAATGGTTCAAGAAACTAGAACCAGGATCCGTGGGCTGTTGGAACAAACTACAGACTAACTTTCGGAGACAGTTTGTCTCCGCAAGAAAGGTCAATCTGAAGGTCAGTGCCTTGACTAATATCAAGCAACTGCCCACCGAGACCTTGAAGAATTATATAAAGAGGTTCCGAGAGGAAGCCTCAAAAACCAAGAAGGTTGACGACGGACAACAGGTTGCACTTCTCCAAGCAGGAATCCGCACTGGGACTCCTTTCTGGAATGAGCTGCAGCAGGAAGGAGCTGCTAGCCTCCAGGACTTCCAGAAGAGAGTCCAAAAATATATCAACCTCGAGGAAGCCCAAATCGTGGCTTACGGAGGCTACTATCCCACCGGAATAGCAGGGTACATGCCCGGAGTATCGCCCTCGGGTACTGCCCCGACCGCAACTCCACAAGCAAGTGACATACAATTCTCTGCTACCCCCGGATATAGCTAGGGCCAAGCCTTGGCACCAGCATCATCCCATTTTTGCAACCCATCCGGAGTGAATGGACAAGCTCCTTCACACTCTGCTCCGGCTGCTAGCCTAACAGGCCCTTCCCAGGGTTCGAGGAGTAAAAGATCCTCCAAAGGTAGCACCCGGACGGGAGAGAAGCGCCAGAAAAGGGGGTACACCCCCCAGTATACTCAATACACGGAGTTGTCGGAATCCCAAGAGTGTGTATACTTTGCTACTAGGCAAAATACACACTACCGGAGACCACAACCGTTGTACAAAGATAGCTCCCGGAGAGATCCGAGCAAGAGATGCGAGTACCACAACGACATCGGTCATAGCACCAATGAATGTAAGAATCTCAAGGACGAGATCGAAAATCTAATCTGATTAGGCCACCTCTACGAGTGGATCAAGAATAGGTTGCCCCACCTCAATCCGGGTCGGGCGACTGTGGGTATGCCTCAGGGAACACCGGGGGGTACAACAGGAGTATTGGCTCCAGCTGCTCCCACGGGCGACGCCCAGCATATCCCCGGTCTGCCGCCCCAGCCTAATGGGAGGGTAGCCATGATCTCCGGAGGCCCCCATATCGGAGGGACTACTCACAAGGAGCTAAAGTGATACGCGGGGGCCGCGAAACACAGTGAGGTGTGGGAAGTTACTCAACTCCCAGCTCAAAGGCCCCAGTTGATGGACCAACCCATCACGTTCACAGAAGAAGACGCCAAGACGGTGCGCTTCCCTCATCATGACCCATTGGTCATAGAGACCCCCATCGCGAATAAAGTGGTGGCCAGAGTCTTAATTGACAATGGAAGTTCCGTGAACCTACTCTTCAAGGAAGCCTTCACCGCGATAGGCTTGACGGACCGGGACCTCTCACCCAGTGGGTCCCAACTCACAGGGTTTAACGGGACGACACTTATCCCAATGGGAAAAGTAAGGCTCCCAGTCACCTTGTGCCCAGACACCCCCCAGAGCACATTCAAATACTGCACCTTCGTAGTGGTGGACTGTCCGACAGCCTACAACGCGATCCTCAGCCGACCGGCCTTGGTGGACTTTGTCGCAGTCACATCGATTCGGCACCTGTGCCTAAAGTTCCCTACCCGGGAGGCCGGAATCGGAACTGTGAGGGGAAACCAGGGGGAAGCAAGACAATGTTACAATGTCGCAACCCACCTGCCCGTGCTAATGGTCTGGGAATTAGCTGAGCCAGAAGTGGCTGAAGAGGATGAGTTGGACCCCCGTGTGGGGTCCGAAAGAATTGTGGAACCAATGGAGGACGTCGAAGAAGTATCAGTGTGCGACACCGACTCCACCAAAGTACTCCGGCTAGGGAAGAACCTAGATCCGGAGGAAAAAGAAAAAATAATAAAAACACTGAAGGGCGCCATCGACATCTTTGCATGGCGCCAAGAAGACATGACTGGCATAAGCCCTCATGTCATCACCCATGTACTCAACGTCAATCCGAACATGCCTCCCGTCCAGCAAAAGCGACGCCCGCTCGACTCGGTGAAAGCCGAAGCTCTAGAGAAAGAGGTGGACAAACTTTTGACTAACGGCATGATCCGCGACGTATACTATCCGGAGTGGCTGGCCAATCCGGTCCTGGTGCCCAAGCCGAACGGAACTTGGCGAGTTTGTATAAATTTCACCGATCTAAACAAAGCTTGTCCAAAGGACTGCTTCCCGCTGCCCAGGATCGACCAGATGGTAGATGCCACTTCTGGATTCAAACTGCTATCCTTCATGGACGCCTATGCTGGGTACAACCAAATAAAAATGCATACGACAGACCAGGAGTGCACTAGCTTCAGGACCGATAAGGGGGTATACTGCTACTTAGTCATGCCCTTCGGACTAAAAAACGCCGAAGCAACCTATCAAAGGATGGTTAACCGAATGTTTAAAGGCCTCCTGGGGCGAAACATGGAGGTTTACGTAGACGACATGCTCGTCAAATCCAAAGCTTGCAACTGCCATGCAAGCGACTTAGAAGAATGCTTCGAAGTGGTCCGGAGATACGACATGAAGCTCAACCCAAAGAAATGCACCTTTGGGGTCAAATCAGGAAAGTTCCTGGGTTTCATCGTCAGTCAAAGGGGGATTGAGGCAAATCCAGAAAAAATCCAGGCTCTCCTGAGCATGCCATCCCCCAAAAAACATAAAGATGTGCAGAGCCTGACCGGAAAGGTAGCTGCTTTAAGCCGCTTCATCTCATGGTCCACGGACAAGTGCATACCCTTCTTCAACGTGCTAAAGAAGTGCCAAAAGTTCGAATGGTCGGACGAGTGCGAGGAGGCATTCAAAAAGCTAAAAGAGCACATGGCCAAGCCTCCTATCTTATCAAAACCCGTCCTCAGAGAAGACCTATTTCTTTATTTGGCTGTCTCCGAACACGCGGTCAGCGCTTCCCTGGTCCGGGAAGAAGAGAAAACTCAGCATCCCGTGTACTATGTCAGCAAGCGCATGATAGGGGCCGAAACAAGATACCCGGTCATTGAAAAACTGGTGTTTTGCCTCCTGATGGCGTCAAGGAAGTTGAGGCCATACTTCCAAGCACACCCGATCAAAATTCTGACCAATCACCCGCTCCGACAGGTCCTCCAAAAACCTGAAGCGTCCGGAAGACTCCTCAAGTGGGCAATGGAGCTAAGTCAATTCGACTTGCACTACATACCTCGAATTTCTATAAAAGGCCAAGCCTTGGCGGACTTCATTACTGAATGCAACGAAGCCGAGGCAACCGCGAATACGCCGGTACCGCCAATCCCCACATGGAGGGTATTTGTAGACAGAGCCTCCAATGAGAACAGTTCCGGAGCCGGAGTGGCTATGATATCACCAACCGGACTGCGACTCCAGGCGGCCCTACGGTTTGACTTCGCAGCTTCAAACAATGAGGCCGAATATGAAGCCCTGATAGCAGGGCTCAAATTAGCGAAAGTTGTAGGAGCCAAAAGAGTGGAAGTCTATAGTGATTCCCAACTGGTCGTAAATCAGGTATCCGGAGAATACCAAACCCGCGGCGAGCGAATGGCCGCGTACGTAACAATAGTTCGAGAGCTGCTCCACGAGTTCACGGACTACAAAATAGAAAGAATCCTCCGAGAAAAGAACGCTCACGCGGACTGTCTGGCTAAGTTAGCCTCGGATAGCGAAATCGAAGAGCTGGGGGTAGTACCAGTGGAACGCTTGGCAGAGCCAAGCATCAAAATAAAAGAGGCCACGCTAACGGTTGGGCAAGAACCCAGCTGGATGGTCCCCATTATAAAATACATAACAAAAGGTGAGTTGCCCCAAGAAAGGGCACTGTCTCGGAAGATTCAGTATCAGGCTCATCGTTATGTGATGATGGATCAGATTCTCTACCGAAGAGGACTCAGCATGCCTTATTTAAGGTGTGTATCGGACCCTGAAGCTAGACAAATCATGCTAGAGGTCCACGAAGGGTTCTGTGGAGATCATACGGGAGGACCCAGTCTCTGAAAGAAAATATTGAGACAAGGGTACTTCTGGCCAACAATGAAAAAAGATTGTATAGACTATGTCCAAAAGTGTGACTCGTGCCAAAGGTACGCGAACATACCGAGAGCTCCTCCAAATGAAATTACCCTGATGACTAGTCCCTGGCCCTTCGCGGTATGGGGAATATATCTTATTGGGTCCCTGCCAACAAGAAAAGGGGGAGTAAAGTATGCAATAGTAGCAGTAGACTACTTCACCAAATGGACGGAGGCTGAGCCTATGAAGACAATAACTGCTAAAAAAGCACTGGACTTTGTTATTAAAAACATAGTGTGTCGATATGGCTTGCCTCACAAAATAGTCTCTGACAATGGAAAGCAGTTCGATTCTGAGGAATTTACTGACTTCTGCAACCAACACGGAGTAGTGAAAAGCTTCTCCGCGGTGGCCAGACCTCAAACAAACGGTCAGGCGGAAGCAGTCAATAAAATCCTAAAGGTCACCTTGAAGAAAAAGTTGCTGGCTTGCAAAAACAACTGGCCTGAAGAGTTGCCAAGGGTGTTATGGGCCTACCGGACGACCCCCAGAACCACGACCGGTCACTCGCCTTTTTCAATGGCGTACGGTTGTGAAGCGATGGTCCCGGTAGAAATGTTATTCCCATCCCACAGGAGGACGACTTACGATCCAGCCACGAATCAAGCTTTGCTTCAAGAGGCTTTGGATCAAGTCGAAGAACTCCGGGATGAATCTCAAATACGGATGGCAGCTTATCAGAAGAAGGTAACCAAGTATTTTAACTCTAAGGTTAAAAACAGAAAATTTGCTATTGGGGATATGGTCCTAAGAAGAGTCTTCCCAGCCACCCAGGAACCCGGAGTGGGGGTACTTGGGCCAAATTGGGAAGGACCATATGAAATTGAGGACGAAATCGGCTCCGACACTTACAAGCTAAAAAGAATGGATGGAACCATTGTGCCAAGAGCCTGGAATGCCGATCACCTCAGAAAATATTACCAGTAGCAAAAAATATAACTTAGACTTTGTTCAAAGAGTTTGTACCGTCCAAATGTATACCTCCTCTACATGTTGAATAAAACTGAGTGCCTTAAAAACAAAGTTTCTATGCCACTCAGGGGGGTACTAGGGTATACCGCACGGACAGACAGAAAACAAACTAAGTAAAATATCCTGACCCAAAGGGCAGGTCAAAAAGTATGCACAAAAATAAAAAGCATAAGTATAAAAATCCTAATCCAAAGGACAGGTCAAAAAAGAGAAATATGTGGCAAAAGAGATCACATATAAATATCCTAGCCCACAGGGCAGGTCAAATATATACAAGTGGCCCGGGGACAGGCCTTAAAAAATTATCTCCCCTTCAAATAAAAAACAGCTACCTAAATATATTGTCCCAAGGTAGCAGCAAATATATATAAAACGAAAAAAAATAAATAATAAGAGAAGTGGGTGGAATCCTGGTTGTACTAGGTTAATCTCAAGCGGCTCAGTCAATACGCGGAGGAAGGCGAGGTCCGATACGCGCCTCTACCATGGCATCAAGCTTCTTCTTCTTCTCCCGAAATTTGGCAATCATTTCCTCAGGTTTGGGGTAGAAGGTAAGCTTGATATTTTGGTCGTTGGTAGACCAAGCCATGAAGACTCCATCGTCGAAGCGCTTAGGGCACCGGCCGCTGGAAACGGGAGAGAGAAGCTCGGCTCTTTTTGCCTTCTTGGAGGCTTGTTCCTTGAGGTCCCTGAGCTCCTTCAGCTCCACGGCTAGAGCAGCCCTGGACTCTAAGTTTGCTTGGTGAGTTTCCTCTAAGGATCTCACCTTGGCAACCATCTCGTCCAAGGCTTCCCTGGCCTCCCGGAGCTCCCGCTTGGCCTTTGTAGCGGCCTCACTTTCCGCCATCAGCTCCTCTTGATTCTTGGCCTCCAGTCTGTCCCTCCGCTGGGCCTCATCCCGGATCATGGCCTCCCCCTGGGCTTCCCTCCGCTTGGCCTCCTCCTCATTGGCCTTGGCAGCAGCCTCCCGGTGCTCAGCAGCCTCCTAGTAAAGCTGCCTCTCCGCAGTGAGATCCTGAAGGACCTTCCTGACGTCGTTCATGTCCCCAAAATCAGACAGAACAAAGCCATGGTTAATTATGTTCTTGGAAAGGCGGCCAACCTCAGCAGCAAGCTGAACAACAATACAAGTGTAAGAGAGAATCCCCAAAAAAGAAAAATAAAGGGAAAAGCAAAATTACAAAGCACTTACCACCTGGACCTGGAAGATAGAGTTCAGGGAGGCACAAGTTGCGAACCGCTTAGGCGCGCACCCGGTAAGCTGAGAAGCAAACTCTCCAGTCATCTCCGCGGAGAAGGGAGCCAAGGTGGGCCCAAGGAAGCGACGGAACCAGTCCGATAGGGGGTCCAAGTTTAGGTCCCACGGATCCTGGTACTCTGGGTTGTTGATGGTTTCTTGCACCTCAACCTGCAGAACCCTCCTAAGGGCTTCCACCTCGGCAAACCCCCGGGAGTATTCGTCCATGGCATAGTTATGCTTGGCTATCCGGAGCTCTTGCCTCGCCTCGTCTCCAGGAACCGGAGTCAGCACAATGTTGGGAGGAGCAGGATGCTCTTCCATGGGAGAGACCCCACCATCAAGGCCGTAGGCCGGAGTGTCAGCTCTCCGAGGCCGCTTGGGCTCTTCCTGGGCAATCATTTTGCCCTTACGCTTGCAAATCAGAGCAATTTCTTGCTCTTCTTCACCTTCTTCAACTTCCTCAGGAAGAGCCCGGAGCCCTCCTGCACCTTCTTTAACTTCCTCAGAAAAGCCCCATTGCTTTTCTTGACTTTCTCCCGGCAGCACCTCCTCGTCATCCACTAAATCAATAGTGTCGGGAGGAGCGCTGGAAGAAATCTTTAGAGCAGGGGCCATTAGGGAAGAAGTAAAGGCAGGAGGAGCCTCAGGAGTGTGAACCCCAGCAAGCTGATCCAAGATGGCGTCCATGGAGATACCTGCTACAATAAAAGAAAGCAAGTGTTAGAACATCCGTGGGAAACCACCAACACAAGGTATGGCAAATAAGCTAGTCCTACCCGGACTTCCTAATTCGGCCCTAGCAAAGTTCCGAACTTTTATGCTGGCAGCATCATCTCCGAGATAGCTGTCCGAAGGCCGAAACCAGCTGGATGTAATGTAAGCTGAAGGACCTAAGGGAACGGGCTCCGGAGGACCAGAACCCATCCGGGACCGACCTAGCAAATCTCCTAAGTTTGAAAAATAAAATTCCTTCAAACGATCCCCCCACCGGGTCGAGGGCATCCTAAACCTATACAGACGCTCGTCGAACCCTACGGGCCTACGACTGGCATATTCGCCAACAGAAGGAACATAATGAATTACCAAAGGAGACTTACCGCCGGCGCCGGAAGTGCTGGCACCAGGAGCCCCAGTGTTTGGCTCTGGAAGCCCTTCTCTCCGATGAATCCCCAATGTGAAGGGGCTTCCCGGCAATCGCCTGACTTCTTCTCTCCACCGGGCTCCCCACACGGAGCGCCCTCCCGGAAGCCGCCTGGGCCTTAGAGTACGCCATCTCCTGGGCCTTCCGGTAGAGATACTCCTGGTATTTCTTCTCTGCCGTGGCGATGATCTTGTCCCGGAAGGTCTTCTCCGCGATCGGCGCCCTCACATTGGGACAGATGACCCGGGAGAGGTTAGAGTCCTCCACGGATTGATGCGGAAGGATAAGTTTGGCCTTCCTGCAGTTCTCCGTAATGACCAGACCCCCGACGTCAAGATCGGCCCGGTTGTAAGAGGCAAAGGCCTGGGCTCTCCGAAGAAAGGCCTGGGTAGGGGCAGTCCGTTCATATGGAGGGATCCTCACCCACTCAGTGAGGAGCTCCGGATGGTCCATTGCCCTAAATCCGGAGGAAAAGAAAAAGCGATGGCGATACTCCTTAACGTGAGTCTACCTATTATACGGGACCACCCCTTCGTTAGCAGGGTGGGCCCGGAACCCATAAAAATCGTCCTTAAGTTTGTCCCCCTTCTTGGGAACGGAAACAAGTTCATAAAAATACAAAATTTCCGCCGGGCGGGGAGATCCCCATCCTCGGGCGGCATAAAAAATAAATAAGCCTGAAAGCAGGCGGTAAGCTTGGGGAATGAGTTGGTATGGCGCAAGGCCGAAAAAAACAAGAAAATTAACAAAATAATCCTGAAGAGGAAGCATGGCACCAGCCATCAGGTGCGTCTGGCTCCAGGTCCCGAAGCCGCCGTAATTATGGTTGGGCGTCTCCGCGTCGCGAGGTGGCCGATGGTAGGTTCCTGAGGTGGAAGGCTTGATTCCAGCAACCTCCACAATGTTCTCCAGTTGGTGGGGACATGTCAAGGTGGAATGAAGCTCAGCCGCTTCCCATCCGGTCGCCCGGGACTTATACCCCTCCTGGGCAACGGGTCCCAGGGAGACCTCCTCAAGGGTAGCCATGCACTTACCACTTTTCTTTGATGACTTCGAGCCAGAAGCAGACATTTTTTCTATTCTGTAAAAAGAGTGAAGATTCCAGCAGTTAGGCCCCATACCAAACCCTAAAATAAGAAAAAGGGAATGGGGGTCCCCTAACCGCTGGAAAGAGGCCCCCTCCGGACACGTGTCACACAGGAAACCCTAGAAGAATTCCCTGGACAAGTGTCGGGTGCAGTAAATTCACAGAAGACGGCTTTACGCGATAAAGAAAACAGAAAGAAAAGAGTCTGTTCTATGCCCTAAGCAACCATTAAACGAAGAACGTATGGCTTTCTACAGAGAAAATGTACAATAACAACAGAGGCGTGACAATGGCAACCCTACCACTAGAGCGGTAAATTCAAACAGACTACATGAAGGATTTAAACACTTGCATGCCCAGAAATTTTGAATGCAAACCCAGAAAAGAACAAACAGAATAAGTAATAGCATGCCATTCAGTAATAGAGCAAAGGATGCAAAAAACTTACGATGAAGTGTTGAACTGGGGGTCCTGATGCAAGTCGAGTGAAGACGAGAAAGACTGGTAGCAACGAGCAAAGAAGAACTGGGAAAATCGTAAAGTGTTTGAAGGCCTTGTTCTAGGTCTGAGAATTTTCTTTCTAGGAAATTCGAGCAAAGTTGGCAAGAAATGGGAAGTAACCGAAATGAAGAAAAGATGGTGGCTTTTATAGGCAAAAATGCATGAGGAACAGGCGTCATCACCTACCAATCGAACGGTGAGGGAAGCGCACGATTCAAATACCCAAAGATCAACGGACCAGATTGATTTACAATAAAGGCGGTGGAAACGCTTGAGTATCCGTCTGACACCATTAATGAGCCGTATCAATCAATGGGCGTGAAACGAATCGACCTCTGCAAAAAGTGAATCGCTGCATTAAATGCCATCATTCAATACACCCTCACGCGCTCAAAGCTCGTGCCAGGAAACCGAGGAGTCAACCGGAGGCACTTGAGCAAGCATTGTTTCATTTTTCAAATAAACAAGACTTGGGGGGTAAATGTTGCCCCTAATTTTGCCCAATATATGTGGACCAATCAGACAGGGACACGTGGATCAAGCAATTCACAATATTTGCTAAGTCTTTAGGCCATAAGGTAACGTCCCGGACGTAGGTCCCGGAGAAGGCACATGGAACTCAATATGCTCCCGGAAGCTCACATAACGCTAAGGCATCTCCGCGAGGTGTCAGGTTTCTCCTGAGCAATCAAGTCGCATTAAATGCCGCATGGGAGGAAGCGTGTTGGGACTGCTACACGCAATAAAGTCTGACGGCACAACCTCCAACCAGCAGCGCCACAGTAATGATCATTTAAGTCTAGCGACGGCTACACTGTGAAGAGTCACGTCAATCAAAAGGCAATAAGGACATTCCACATAAAAATCCTACAGCACCTAGGGATTTGACCATGCATTACCCATGGTATATTCATTGGGAATGCCCAACTTTATGGATACTTACAGATACATTTGTAAGGACAATTCTAGGGATTACCCCACCAAAAACACTATAAATACCCCCTCAAAGCTCATTAAATGGGATCGAGAATCTTAGGCTGCATATGAGCAAGTAGAGTAAATACTCACCAAGAACATTCTCTGTATTTATAAGAGTGAAATTCGCCCAAGTATAATCTCTGTATTAAATACATCCATAAATAACAAAGACTCGTTGACTAAGGCTCATTAACGCCCCAACCACGTAAAAATCTTTCTCTCACTTTCTTACAGCTCCATAATTTTATAATATTTTATTAGTTGCCGAAAATCTCGGTCAACACTAGTAAATAGTTACGTGCGAGGCACGTATATTAAATTTTATGTTAGTTTTTTTCTATGTTATTTGAAAGTGATACAATTAAAAGTTAAAGAAAAAATATTATAAGTTATTAGGTGAGATTATTATTATGTGTATAGGAAGAAATCACAAACTAATTAATCTTATAATCTTAACTTTAATCAAATAGGGTTCTAGATATATGAACAATAAATAATCACGTAAAAATCAAAAATAATTATTCGAATAAAGAATTCAATATACACAGTTATATATATGAATCTCATTAATCAAAAATAATTATTCAATATATGAACAACAATTTCTCACGCTATATGTTTCTCAATAAAGAAATCCACCTCCTCATAGTCAAAAATAAATAATACATGTAATACAGATCTTTGTGATAGAGTACCTAAAAGAAAAAAAACTTCAGTTACCATAATCGGAAAAAGTTTAAGTGAACTATAATGACTAAGAAGATTTAAATTACAAAATGAAAATAACATATCTATATGAGTATGATTTTTTTTGCTATATGAGCATGATTGATCTAAGAGAAAATAGATAAACCTATAAACATATAAATATACTTAATATTAATTTTGACAAAGAAACAATTCAATTATAAACAATTCTAAATATCAGCTTGACAATTTTAACACACTAATTACTCATTAAATAACCATAATGTATACATCATGATAATTTTATTTTATTTGATATCAAATGATAGAGACTATTGAAGTTTTCAGCCATGGAAAACACACTATGATCAAAAAGTAATGCTCATTAATTGTATATTTTAAAGAAACCCAAATTTCTATGAATGTCCCTAATAAGATATAAACAATAAAGTTGTAAATTAAAAAAAAAAAGTAGCAAAATTTCGGTTAATATAAGAAATAGAACAAATTGAAGATTTATACAATACTGGAATTTGAACTCATAGAGGCCATTAGCGAAGCGGTGAAACTCGTAAGATCCCCTAGTAGAACACTACCTTAATGATCTGAACACAAAAATTGTAGAAATCAAAATATGAATAAATTAGTATCATCAACAAAAGGAAAATTAAAGGGAAAAGACTTAATAATTATGTGACAAATAATTATTAATTGAATTAATCTTATAATCTTAACTTTAATCAAATAGGGTTTATAAAAGAGGCATAAATAATCAAATAGGGTTAGAAATACGGTAATTAAAGAAAATCTAGAACCCTATTTTTGTTTTGGATTTAATGGGATTTATTTTATTATATATAAATAAAAAGTGACCCATGAATTTCTCATAAATCATTTTATTTTTAATAATAAACCATAGGGTTGGAAATATGGTAATTAAAGAAAATCTAGAACCCTATTTTTCTGTTGGATTTAATGGAATTTATTATATATAAATAAAAGTGACCCATGAATTTCTCATAAACCATTTTATTTTTAATAATAAACCATCTTATTTTTAATATAAATAAAAAGTCGTCCATAAATTTTTCAAAAACCAACAATTCTGTTATATAGGCACACTTTATATAAATAGATAGAATAGATATATATTCTAATTATATGAAATTTTAATAATTATTTATTATTAATTTATTAATTGAAAAATATCTTCAAACTATCTTATTTAAATCTTCCTTTTTCTTACGTTTTTACTTTATTTTTGTTTTTTAAGTTTTTTCAAATTAAATTTTAATATATAAAGATTTAAAATGTAAATAAGATAGTTTGAAGGTATTGTTATATTTAGTTTTTGTTCTAGGTAATGTATTTCTGTTTTAGGTAATGTATTTCTGTTTCAGATTAAATTTTATTAAAAAATAAAAATTAAGTGGAGGCTTACCTTACATGCCTCATGCATTTATGGTGGGTTTCTTTAATTTAATTTATTTATTTATTTTAAAAAATATTTTTTTTTACGAATTGCTCGATGTTTTAGGACTATCATTCAATTATTATTTTTTTTTTCTGTAGTATGTAACTATCATGTAAGTACTAAATATTCATTTAAAAAACTTGAGCAAAAAAAAGTGCACTAATTTTTATTTTAAAAAACACACTATAAGCGTGACATTTTTTTTTTTAATTATATCAGTGTTATTTTAAAATTTTAAACAAATATAACTGAGAGAAAAATATTATTACTGTTCGAAATATTTTCAATAAGCCCAAAAAATAGTGAACTCCATTATAAGATGATTATCACTTCAAAAAAGGTGATACACTTAAAAATGTTCATTTCATCTTAGTTCAAAAAGCCCAAGTAAAGGCATAGATAAAAATAAGTATGGGGTTATTGCTTCAAATTAGTTTGAACTTGATAATTCTAATAACTCTGTGTAGACTATGTTTTTGGTGTAGTTCTTATCGTGCTGAACTGTGGTCACAAGTCGGATTAATACCCTCCTTATACTATTCTCTAAGATTTTTTGAGTTACAGTACTAAAAAAAAAAAAAAAAAAAAATACAACCTAACCTTCACCACAAATTATGCTCAGCTCCGCGTTTTGTCCTTGTGGCCGAGATTCGAAGGGCTCGATTCTGGTTTTCAAAATTTTCAATTAGTTTATAAAGTATAGTATATATTATATATTGTGAAACTTACTATAAAAAACCAACGTACCGGATGATGATTCCTATCATTACAAACGAACAACTCAAAGCTCAATGATCCACACTCAAATTAAAGTAGTGAAGAAAAAATTGATTACAAACGAAGAGAGACAGACTCATAATCTTTAAAGAGTAGTATGAAATAGTTAATGTACTAAGTTCGAGAAAGAGAGATTAATAAAGAAACAGTAAGAAATAGCATATATGACGAAGAATATTATGCATATAAACAAATAAGATGAAAATCATGATTTGAAAACGACCAGCACCAAATATAAACTAACAGGATGAAAATCAAATCAGGAAAGAATGAAAAACACAAAGCTCAATGATTCACACTCAAACCAAAGTAGTGAAAAAAAGAAATCGATTACAAACGGAGAGAGACAACTTCATAATCTTGGAATTAAGGAAGTAAACAGGATTAAAGATTCATAGCAGTTAAGTAAAACAGTAATTGAAGAGTATTATGAAATAGTTAATGTAACAAGTTCAAGAAAGAGAGATTAATAAAGAAACAGTAAGAAATAACATATATGACTAAGAACATTATGCATACAAACAAACAAGATGAAAATCATGATTTGAAAGCGATCAGCACCAAATATAAACAAACATGATGAAAATCAAATCACCATTGAAAACAAGTATAAGGAAGAAAAAAAGAAAACAACAAACTACTCATAAACCCTAAATCATAAGCTGCTCAATGATCCACACTCAAACCAAAGTAGTAAAAAAAAATCGATTACAAAGGCAGAAAGACATACTCATAATGGTGCCGCGGGATCATCACTTGATTTTATATACTGTTTGATTTTATCACCATTAATTTGACCAACCATGGTCGCTGGTATATGTAACGCCCGTACTTTTATTAAAATATTAATTTTATTTACAAGCGTTAAACGCGGAAAATCATAATGTCGCATTTTTATTTAATACTTGAAAATGTTCACAACTGGCCAGTTTTCGTAAAAATAAAACATAATAATTAATAACTAAAATAATTGCGACATAAGTTTAATAACGTAAATTAATAAACAGAGCGCCCTAGACCGCCCGCAGTTATATGGCCCTCACCGAGTTCACACACACAAGCATCCAAAGTTCCACTCGCCACCGGCTTTCTAAACTTTCAGTTACCTTGGTCTGCACATGGTAATTTGATAAGGGTGAGTTACTAAACTCAGTAAGGAAATGTGTGTCAGGTAGTCACATAAATAAAAACAAAACTTAATTAAAATGCACATGTAAATATTTAGGCAGATAGCAAAACATAAACTTAATCATATCACTAGTCACTAATAATTAGGTTCTAAGCTAAATCACATAATAATGATTATGCCCGAGTCCAATTTTGGCAAATAAACTCGAGCTATTGGACTAAATGGCGGAGGGTCACATAAATTATAATCTGCCTAATTTAAATAATGCAAAACTACTATACATTATTTAAATAACATAACAATCATAACTAAATAATGTGAATCTTATAAACACACTATTTACATACATACTTAAATAACATGAATCTTATAAACATATTATTTAAATATATACCTTTAGCAATGGCCATGCTCTAATACTGTAAACATACATAAATAACATGAATCTTATAAACATATTATTTAAATATATATTATACAGTACAATAAATAACAAACAATAAAGAGTCAGGCAGAAGACCTTAGTTAACTTCCCTTTTATTATTCCCACTCTTCCTATGAATGTTATTACATACAGAAAACTTATATTTTTTTCTACTTAATTTCCTTACCTCGAACGTGGAGTCCTAGCCTTGATTGCAACAGGAATGATCCTTGAAAAATAATTATCTTATGAAATACCTAAATTTCATACTTATTAATTAGAATTTATGATAATGGTATATGTATACGTATTACATATATACATATATATATATATATAAAACATTAATCTTAAATCTACAAATAAAATGATACCTTAGACTCCAAAGAAAATTTAGTAGAACACCAAAAAGCTTGAATGTGAAAATGGAGTGGCGATGCGGATGTGATGAAATATATATATATATTTATATATATATGAGAAAGGATGATAGTGTTGATGTTGTAGAGAGATAATTAATGATGGTAGACACAACAAGGACTTGGAGAGTCTTTGATGAAATAAGAAGACAATTTGAAATGAAAAGTATGAAAGATTATAACTTCTATTATGGACTAGAGGGTAGTAGCTTTGGTCTAAGATGAATGCAAGGAAAGTATAAAAAAAGTGACTTCGGCAGAGGACTTGGGCAAGAAAGAGAATAAAATTAGTTTGGCTTTTTGTGAGAAGATGTGTGAGTGATAGCTTCTATTTATAGGCCTCTACTAACCTTACCTAGCCGTAGTACTCAGGGTTAACACACACAAAAAAAAAAATATTTAAATACTCAACTAAAAAGCCATGATTTTCTCTTATTACTCGGTCAATAGAATTTCCTAGTGAGAGGCTATCCTATCATCTTTAGTTGTTGTTGGTTGAGATATTTACTCTCCAAAAATTCCCACGTGCTCCTCTCCTTTAGACTAGGTTTGGTTTATTTAAAATTTGAATGTACTTATTGATTTTTCATGCACACATTGCACACTGCTCCATAACTTCTTTTACCTCACATAATTTATTCCTTAAATGCAAATGACATATAACTTACAAGAAATGGTCCATTAATACCCTTGACTGCCACGTGGTCCACTAACTATATCTACCTCTTCAAAATTTCTAAGTTAATAATTGAATTTTTCATGTTACATGTTCTAGGATTTTGAGCTACTAATTTAATTGTAATATGCCAACATGAACCTAACAATGTAGACAAAGTTATAAAGGCCAAAACTTTAAATAAATGTCACCTGTTTATATAAAATATGGAAATATACTACTTTCTATTATCACTAGCAAAGAATTGACATGCAAGAAAATTACTAGTCCAGGTCGAGATATCTAAGAATAGTAACATATATTTTGGTTATTACAGTATAAGATGACAGACGCAAACGACATCAGTATATTAACGAAAGCTTTGCATCGGCAGTGCAAATTTTGATGTATAAGCGAATATTTAATATCAGTTCAACTATTAATAGGATTTGTTTTATTATTATTTTATTATATATAAATAATATTTTATTATTTTAGTAAATAAAAATAAAAAGTCACCTATAAATTTTTCATAAACCAAGAATTTCAGTTATATAGGCACACTTTATATAAAATAGATATATATATATATATATATGATATGACACAAATACTAATTATTATTATTATTCACAAAAAAATCAGTAAAGTTTAAAAATACTAATTATTATTTATTTATTTATTTATTTTTTGTGGGGAGCTATACCAATTATTATACAACAGAGAGACTTTTTTTAATCTTCTTTAGCTCAGCAAAAAAATAATAAAAAAAAAACGTTTCTTTTATCAACACGTTAGAACATACAATCTCTTTCTATCAAGATATATATGTATTAGATGCAAATACAACTAGCTAATAAGATTAATTTACATTTCTACCCCTAAAAGATGACTTAATTTCAAATAAATAAAAATAAAAATAAAATATTATTTTTCTGACAACAAATTGCCATCAAGTTATTAAACCGACTCTAGCAAGTTATATTACCTACTGCTACAATTTAATTTTATTTGTCTCATATGAGGAATGTGAAACCTCAAACTCAAGTGAAGTTTTACATTAAGCCCCTATTATTATTTATTTATTACAGAATATGTGTAACCAGGACTTAATAATTGTATTATACTTATTAATTAATACCTTGTAGATGACGTGGCTTGTAATCACTCGAGTAATTCTATTTCTCATCAATTTATTTATATGTATTTACCACTTTTTCTGTATTTACCATTGTATTTTGTACAACTTTTTTTATTATTATATTATTATTATTTATTACAAAATATAGAATAATACATTGTAGATGACGTGAACTGTAATTACTCAAACTAATTTTACAGTGATTGATTCTATTCCTCATCAATTTATTTCTATATTTATAATAAGTATTCCTCATCACAACAATTTTTTTTACCGTTGTATTTTATTATTATATTATTATTTATTACAGAATAGGGAAACAAAGTATAACCAGGACTTAATTGTATTGTACTTATTAATTAATACGTTGTAGATGACGTGGCTTGTAATTACTCAAGCTCATTTAACAATGATTTCATTTCTCATCAGTAAGTATTTCTATTAAAACATAGCGTATTCCTTATGTGAGAGTATCACTTTTGCTCTTACAAGTAAAAGCATTTTTTTTTATAGCCTTTAATTTTTAATCCAATTGTAGTAAAATTTTGTAGTATCTTATCACATTGTTATTTATTTTTAACTCATCTATATTCTACCCACGTGATATTTTTGGGTAACTGTAAGGAAAAGAAAAAAAATCCAGACTCATTTTTGCTGCCACCACCACCTCATTCACCGAAGTTGCCAACAAGGACACTACAATTACATTATTTTGGGAGCAGAGAACAATAGTGATTTCTACGTGGATGATTGTGAAGGATTCAAATATCAAACTTTGTGGGATTAAACCACTGTCAAAGTCATTCAATATTTAGATGTTGATTATCGACCGAACCAGCAAAAAAAGTAAATACATAAAAAAAGGGGGAATGTTAGTAGTTTCAAAGCAACAAAATATTTATATAGCTAAAATGGCATCAATGTCCTTCAAGTTTATGACTGGCTAGTTATTATAATTAAATTATACTTATGTATGTATGTATGTATGTATGTATGTATGTATGTATGTATGTATGTATGTATATATGTATGTATGTATGTATGTATGTATATTCATCCCTTTATATTGATATTTATCATATATATAACATAAAATTTCCCTGCAGATGTACAGATAGGTTATACGCAAAGATGAACACAAAAACTTGCTCACGATTTCCTTTTTATATAATTACCCGCACTTATTGAAAGCTATATAAATTATATTGGGAGGATCAATAATTATCATTTATTATAGGGATATTTAGACTCAACACGATAATGTATTGCTCTTTTCCATTGAATGTAAGTATGAAAATTTTCTGATGATCATGATGTGTTGGAGACGGTGGCTATCAAGAGCCTTTTGGGGATGATGAAAAAAACAAAATAAAATAAACTTATACTCTGTAAAATAAGCATCTGAGAAGTTTATTTTGATTTTGGAAAAAATCCCACTAACTTCTTTAATAAAGTCAATTTTTTTTTAAAAAAAATAAATAATATTAACATTATTAATGTATGTATTGTATGTTCACGAACTCATTTTAATTTTATATCTCTCACTATCTTAACCAATCAAAAATAAAAAAAAAAATGCTCTCATAGATGAGAGCAAAAGTAATGCTCTCACTTACTAAAAATCCTTAATATATATATATATATATATCTTTACACTTTATAATTGAATAATTAACATTTTTTTTATGAATGTTCCACACTACTTAATCTTACCCTTAAAATATAAAGTTTGTTAAAAAATTTATCTAAAATTCAACAATTACATAAGGCTCTTTTGTTAGGTTATATTTCTTCTTTTTTTTTTTAATCTAAATTGATTTTTTGTAAAAATAATTCATATTTAATTCGCATAATTAGTTTTAAAATTTAATTTCTTTTTTTAATTTTCTTAATAATTCAAATGATTTTTAAGATCTAAATTAACATTTTAAAATTTACTAAAAAATACTAATTTTTTTTTTCATTTTCGTTTTGAGGAGGTTCGATTCGATAGTTATCAAAGTTTCGGAGAGAAAAGTAGCTAATTTACAAAGACTTGTCAACATATAAATGGAATAATGAGACAAAATATAATAGAATGACTAGATTCATATAAATATAAAAGTTTACGAGAAACTATGTCATTTTAAATCATAATGTACATTGTTGACCTCAAAAATTAATCAACCGACAGTGGGGCCGTATATGTAACACCCTAACTAACATAGGCGTATTACGTGATTTTTAAACATGCTGTGCAGCTCGTTGCTAATCAACGAGGTTTATGGAAAAACGTGATTAATTAAAATTTTGCTTTTTAATTAAACTTATAAAACAATATTACAAAAGACTCGGGATCCCGATTATAAAATCATTTACAAAAAGATTTAACTGTTACATAAAATAAAAGTCGTCTAACGACCAGTTCCAAAAATCAGCCTCGCTGTCCCGATGATCGTACGCTCCAGGCCTAACCGCCCCGACATGTACAATCTTCACAAGCTCGCTCACGGTCCATCAGCTTTAGCCTTGCCTTTACCTACACATAAACGTAGATCTGTGAGTCGACAGACTCAGTAAGAAAAGCATAATAATACTCATACATAATCCCGGTTATGACCAGACGCCCATACCCCTGATCATAACCCTAACTGCCGTGTCCAACACGATACTGAGTCCCGCTACTGCCGTGTCCAACACGCATCGAGCCACTACTGCCATGTCCAACATGGTACTGAGTTCTGAACGTTCATAGGGACGGTACTATTGACACGTAACAACTTTGATCGGTCGAACCGGTCATACTCCGCCGCCGGTCATACTCCACTGTACCGACGTGTTACTATATCCTCCCGATCGGTCGAACCGGTCATACTCCGCCGCTGGTCATACTCCAGCACGTACCGACGGGATACGTCAATAGTACGGAACCACCAACCAAGTGTCGACTGATCGGTCAAACCGGTCATACTCCGCCGTCGGTCATACTCCACTCGTACCGACGTGACAGGGTTGGATGGTTCGAAGCCAACAGACATAACTAATGTAATCTAATAGGCTTCCTACATGCACGCTAAACATGTAATCTACATATGCATACCGTTATACTAATCTTACTCGGATTCCGAATTCGGGTGTGGCCAACTGACTGGAACTTTAGCTGAGCGGCGGATTACAGGCTCCTAAACCATAAAAATCACAACACTATAAGTGACACGCTAAATCACTTCCCGGGGACTTAAACTAGGAACTAAAAGTTTCCCTATCGATAAAAAGCATGGAAATACCCCCTAAAACATAAAAACGAGGAAAAACACGGGTTCTGAAAATTCCCCAACCGGTAGACTGGTTGCCCAACCGAAATTCCGGTTCTGGGAAATTTAGGACCCTCATCCGGAATTCCGGATGCACAACCGGAATTCCGGTTCCTCGCAGGCAGCAACAATCAAATTTTCATATCTTGCCCAAATCAACCCCAAATTGATTCCAACCTTCCAGACCTATTCCATATATCCCAAATAACATTTCCAAGGCATCAAACCTACCCAGAAACCACAAATACGAAAAATGCCATTAAAGCTCAAGCTTTGAGTTCTAAACTCAAACTTGAGCAAAACTACCTAGCATGCAATCAAACCAACTTAATTCTACATAATCAAGCTTAACTAAGCCTCTGAAAACAATTAAAAACAATAGCAACATCACAGCAACACTTTCCCAACAATTTCTTCAAAATTCATAACTTTATACATGAAAATCTAACCAACTAGAACAAGGAACTCAAGCATGCTATACAATCTCATTAAACCTATTTATTTCAACATTTTAATCAAAGAACAACAACAACAATAACCAGCAGTAACAACACCAAAAACATCATGCATTTCACTCAATATTTCACTATTTTTTTCAAGAAAACAAAGGAGAACAATTAGGAAATACATACCACAATCAAGAGTACCCAAAGTTATGAAGAATCTAGCTAGAAATTTGATGAAAAACCCAGCCTTTGAATCCCATGCACCCAGCCGAAATAGAGAGAGAATTTGAGAGAGTTTTCTATTTTCTAACTTTGTATTTTTTTGTAAAAATGAATAAATGAAAATAAAAGCCACTTATCAATTTAATTCAGCCAACTAATAATCAAATAAACATTTATTTTCCATTTCATAAAATCACAAAAGACAAAAAGTCATTGGGGCAAAAAGACCATTTTGCCCCTCCATACTAAAATCACATAAAAATCACTAAAAGGGTATTTTTGGGAACTTCTAAATTCCCGGCCATTCCCGACATTCCCAATGTCCAATAAACCGTCCCAAACTAATAACATGCTAAGTTGTGATTTCTACTGAGCCAAACGCCGAGTTCCAAAATACCGGGCACCGGAAATGCAAAATATGCAAACTACTGAATAACATAACCATGCATTTCTGAATTCCATAAATAACAGTATAATAAATTATTTAAATAGCTATAAATAATTTCATAAATAATCATGATTAACTGCTAATTTCCAAATTAACTAAGCGGGCTTTACAACTATCCCCCCTTAAAAGGATTTCGTCCCCGAAATCTAACCTGAATAACTCTGGATATTGAGCTCTCATATCTGACTCTAGCTCCCAGATGGCTTTCTCCACCTTGCTGTTTCTCCAGAGAATCTTGACCAATGCTATGGTCTTATTCCGAAGGACTTTATCCTTTCTATCCAGGATCTGCACTGGCTGTTCTTCATAAGTCATGTCTGGCTGTAGCTCAAGACTCTCATAACTGAGTATATGAGAGGGATCTGAAACGTATTTTCTCAACATCGAGACATGGAATACGTTGTGAACTGCTGATAAGGCTGGAGGCAATGCTAACCGATATGCCACTTGACCTATCTTCTCGAGAATCTCGAAAGGTCCTGTAAATCTAGGGCATAACTTGCCTCTTTTCCCAAAACGTTTAATCCCCTTCATCGGAGATACCCGTAAAAACACATGTTCCCCTACTTGGAACTCAACATCTCTGCGTTTCGGATCTGCGTAACTCTTCTGTCTGCTCTGTGAGGCAAGCATTCTAGCTTTTATCTTCTCTATTGCCTCATTGGTCCGCTGCACTGACTCTGGACCTAGGTATTTTCTCTCCCCTGTCTCATCCCAGTGGATAGGGGATCTACATTTCCTACCGTATAATAGTTCATAGGGAGCCATCCCTATCGTACTCTGATAACTGTTGTTGTAAGAAAATTCTATCAACGGTAGATACTTATTCCATGAGCCTTCAAAGTCCATAACACAGGCTCTCAACATGTCCTCCAATATCTGAATTGTCCTTTCGGACTGACCATCTGTCTGAGGATGGAATGCTGTACTGAATTTCAACTTTGTACCCATTGCCTGTTGCAAACTTTGCCAAAATTTGGAGGTAAACTTCGGATCCCTGTCCGAAACTATAGACTTCGGTACTCCGTGAAGTCTCACGATCTCCCTAACATACAATTCTGCCAACTGATCCACTGTGAATGTTGTTCTAACCGGCAGAAAATGAGCACATTTCGTAAATCGATCCACCACTACCCAGATGGAATCAAATAAAGCCGTGGTCCTAGGTAACCCGACCACAAAATCCATCGTAATATCCTCCCATTTTCATTCTGGTAGGGTTAGAGGCTGCAACAACCCTGCTGGTCTCTGATGTTCAGCCTTAATCTGCTGACAAGTGAGGCATCTGGATACGAATTCTACCAAATTCTTCTTCATACCGCTCCACCAGAAGTACGGTTTCAAATCTTGGTACATCTTAGTGGTGCCGGGATGCAGAGAATACGCGGTAGAATGAGCCTCCTCAAAGATCTCATTCCTAAGTTCCACACTATTCAGAACACAAACCCTGGCTTTATACAAAAGCATCCCACTGTCTGACACTGAAAAGTCCTTGGCTTGACCAGCCAACACCTCATCTCGGACCTTTACTAACTCTGGATCCGTCATCTGAGCGACTTTTATTCTTTCCAACAGATCAGATTGCAGCGTTAAGTTGTGAAGCTGACCTACCACAAACTCAATGCTGGATCTAACCATATCCTCTGCTAGCTGAGGTGAGATCTGAACCATACTAGCTACTTGCCCGGGACCCTTTCTGCTCAGGGCATCGGCCACTACATTGGCCTTTCCGGGATGATAGAGGATTTCACAATCGTAATCCTTCACTAATTCCAACCAACGCCTTTGTCTCATATTCAAATCCTTCTGAGTAAAGAAATACTTGAGACTTTTATGGTCGGTATAGATCTCACACTTCTCCCCGTAAAGGTAATGCCGCCAAATTTTCAATGCAAAAACCATTGCGGCCAACTCTAGGTCATGAGTCGGGTATCGCTGTTCATAATCCTTTAACTGACGGGAAGCATAAGCGATGACCCGATCGGCTTGCATCAATACACACCCCAAACCCTGTTTGGATGCGTCGCAATATACTACAAACTTCTCCTTGTCCGAAGGCAAAGCTAGTACTGGAGCGGTAATCAACCTCTGTTTTAGCTCCTGAAAACTAGCTTCGCACTTGTCTGACCAAATAAATCGCTGATTCTTCTTTGTAAGCTCGGTTAGGGGCATTGAAATTTTAGAGAACCCTTCGACGAACCTACGGTAGTACCCAGCTAAACCCAAGAAGCTTCTGATCTCTGTCACTGTCTTCGGTCTCGGCCAATCCCTGACGGATTCAATCTTCCCGGGATCCACCTTGATCCCATCTTTGCTCACAATGTGCCCTAGGAAGGACACCTGAGATAGCCAGAACTCACATTTCTTGAACTTGGCATAAAGCTTATGTTCTCGAAGCCGTTGCAGCACCATCAGAAGATGTAACTCATGCTCCTCTTCTGATTGAGAGTACACGAGGATGTCGTCGATAAACACAATCACACAGATATCGAGGAAATCCTTGAATACTCTATTCATCAGGTCCATGAATGCTGCAGGAGCATTGGTTAGTTCGAATGACATAACCAGAAATTCGTAATGTCCATACCTAGTGCGGAAAGGCGTCTTCGGAATGTCCTCCTCTCGGATTCTCAACTGATGATAACCCGAACGGAGATCAATCTTAGAAAAGACCGTCTTCCCCTGAAGCTGATCGAACAAATCATCGATCCTAGGTAATGGATATTTATTCTTCACCGTTAGCTTGTTCAACTCCCTGTAGTCGATGCACATCCTCATAGATCCATCCTTCTTCTTGACGAATAAAACCGGGGCTCCCCAGGGTGACACACTGGGCCGAATGAACCCTATGTCAAGCAACCCTTGGAGCTGAATCTTTAATTCCTTAAGTTCAGCTGGAGCCATTCTATATGGGGCTTTGGAAACCGGTTCCACCCCTGGTGCCAAGTCTATCACGAAATCAATCTCCCGCTGAGGTGGTAACCCTGGAAGTTCTTCGGGAAAAACATCCAAAAATTCCCGAACCACCCTGATGTCCTCTGGCCGAATGGAATCTGGCCGAGTGGTGTCCACCACCACGGCCAGAAACCCTAAGCAACCGCCGTGCAACAATTCTCTAGCTGACATAGCCGAGATCACCGGGATCCGAGATCCCTGAACTGAACCAACAAATACAAACGGTTCTTCACTTTCCGGTTGGAAGATCACCATCTTCCTTTTACAATCAATGCTCGCCGAATATTTAGATAGGAAATCCATTCCTAAAATAATATCGAATTCGACTAAACTCATCTCTATCAGATCAGCACTTAACTCTCTACCATCTATCCTGATCGGCATAGACCTAAGCCACCTATTGGAGATAACCAATTCTCCGCCAGGTAACAGGGTTCCAAACCCTGATTCATATCTATCATACGGTCTACCCAATTTACTAAAGACTCTGGCCGCCACATAAGAATGTGTAGCCCCAGAATCAAACAGCGCTGAATATAGCGAGTTGTTAATAGAAAGGTGACCTGTGACAACTGATGG
This sequence comes from Cannabis sativa, assembly GCF_029168945.1. Lineage (NCBI taxonomy): Eukaryota > Viridiplantae > Streptophyta > Magnoliopsida > Rosales > Cannabaceae > Cannabis > Cannabis sativa. The sequence continues at coordinate 48,528,843 of NC_083603.1, forward strand.
GCTGGCATCTGCATCAGCCTGAGTGATAGCGAACACCCTGGCTGGAGTGGGTATCGCTGGAGCTCTCGGTGCCTCTGATCGGAGGCGGGGACGATCCCTCTTGAAGTGTCCGGCATGCCACAATGAAAGCATCCCCGACCTTTGCACTCACCCCGATGGTGCCTCTTGCGGCTAGGGCACTCGGGATAGGAGAATCGGGTCTCGGCACCACCAGACGACTCCCTCTCGTTCGGTTCCCGTAACCTCTTGTTCGACTCGAGCCACCGAAGCGGTGGGTGCTCTCTTCCTCCGATCAATGGCCGAACCACTACTCCCCCGCTAAAGCCCGATGCAGAGGGGTAGGAGCCCCGCCACTCACCGAGTACCGGGCCGATTCCCGACATACACCCAACTGCGCCCTCAGCTCGCAGTGCCTTCTCCACCATCTGAGCATAGGTGGTGCTGTCGTCCGTGGTAATCATCAAGTCATGCCTGATCTTGGCATTCAACCCGTCCAGATACTTCTCCTTCTTGCTGAAGTCGGTCGGCACAATTCCCGAGGCTAACCTCGCCAACCGATCAAACTGAGTCGTATACTCGGTGACGCTCATATTCTCACGCTGGGTCAGGTGAGTGAACTCTTTCCTCTTGGCGCTTCTGACCGCCTCGTTGTAGTACTTTGCGTTAAAGAGTTCCTGGAACCTTTCCCAGGTCATGGTGGTGACGTCATGGATCTGAGACACCATGTCCCACCAGACCAGAGCGTCCTCCTGGAACTGGAATGTGGCGCACACCACTCTGTCGTTACCGGTGACACCCATAAAGTTCAAAATCTTGGTAATCACCGTCAGCCACTGCTCGACTTTCATCACGTCCGGACCTCCCAGGAAAACTGGAGGTGCTTGCTTCCGGAACCGCTCATACAGAGGTTCCAATCTATGGGCCGCCACCACTATCTCGGCACAGGCGGCGGGCGGGTGCCACCGGAACTACGGCACCGAAACCGCAGGAGCACCCCGTCGTCTCAACCTCTCGAATCTCGAGGTCTTGCTCTTCGATCCGGGCTTGCATCTCCGCAAACCGTAACTCCCACCCCGGGCTCCCCGATCGGCCGGGGAGCTCGGGCAGCCTGTGGTGGGTTCTCATCACCCCGACCACGAGCCCTGCCTCGGGGACCTCTACCTCGGCCCCTAACAGGTGGGGGAAACTGAGCTCCCTGACCTTGATTCGACCCCACTGAGTTGCCCTGACTCCTGGTGGTCCGCCTGGCGTCCATCTGATTAGAACCGCCTGCGAAACCAAGAGTTGGCATATCAGGTCGTATTCAAGGAGAGCTTACTAATGCCGCTTAATTTGGAAATTTAAAAACGAAACATGCGCCTATTCTACTATCAGGCTACTAACATGCTTCCTAACAGGCTTTTCTTTTTCATAACTGAATAAAATAAACTACTAAAGCAATAAAGGCTTACTGAACCGTGAAACGAGCTAACCGCCGATGATGATTGTACATGTCGTGACGATCTTCGGAAGACAACACCGCGGCTACGATACCAAATTGTAACACCCTAACTAACATAGGCGTATTACGTGATTTTTAAACATCTTTGTGCAGCTCGTTGCTAATCAACGAGGTTTATGGAAAAGCGTGATTAATTAAAATTTTGCTTTTTAATTAAACTTATAAAACAATATTACAAAAGACTCGGGATCCCGATTATAAAATCATTTGCAAAAAGATTTAACTGATTAACCGTTACAAAAATAAAAGTCGTCTAACGACCGGCTCTAAAATCGGCCTCGCTGTCCCGATGATCGTACGCTCCAGCCTAACCGCCCCGACATGTACAATCTTCACAAGCTCGCTCACGGTCCATCAGCTTTAGCCTTGCCTTTACCTACACATAAACGTAGATCTGTGAGTCGACAGACTCAGTAAGAAAAGCATAATAATACTCATACATAATCCCGCTTATGACCAGACGCCCATACCCCTGATCATAACCCTAACTGCCGTGTCCAACACGATGCGAGTCCCGCTTACCGCCGTGTCCAACACGGCATCGAGCCACTACCGCCATGTCCAACATGGTACCGAGTTACGAACGTTCATAGGGACGGTACTATTGACACGTAACAACCCGATCGGTCGAACCGGTCATACTCCGCCGTCGGTCATACTCCGGCTGTACCGACGTGTTACTATATCCTCCCGATCGGTCGAACCGGTCATACTCCGCCGCTGGTCATACTCCAGCTGTACCGACGGGATACGTCAATAGTACGGAACCACCAACCAAGTGTCGGCTGATCGGTCAAAACCGGTCATACTCCGCCGTCTTGGTCATACTCCACTGTCTACCGACGTGACAGGGTTGGATGGTTCGAAGCCAACATACATAACTAATGTAATCTAATAGGCTTCCTACATGCACGCTAAACATGTAATCTACATATGCATACTGTTATACTAATCTTACCTGGATTCCGAATTCAGGTGTGCCCAACCCGACCGGAACTTTAGCCGAGCGGCGGATTACATGTGCTCCTAAACCATAAAAATCACAACACTATAAGTGACACGCTAAATCACTTCCCGGGGACTTAAACTAGGAACTAAAAGTTTCCCTATCGATAAAAAGCATGGCAATACCCCCTAAAACATAAAAACGAGGAAAAACACGGGTTCTGAAAATTCCCCAACCGTTAGACCGGTTGCCCAACCGAAATTCCGGTTACGGGAAATTCAGACCCTCATCCGAATTCCGGATGCACAACCGGAATTCCGGTTCCTCGCAGGCAGCAACAATCAAATTTTCATATCTTGCCCAAATCAACCCCAAATTGATTCCAACCTTCCAGACCTATTCCATATATCCCAAATAACATTTCCAAGGCATCAAACCTACCCAGAAACCACAAATACGAAAAATGCCATTAAAGCTCAAGCTTTGAGTTCTAAACTCAAACTTGAGCAAAACTACCTAGCATGCAATCAAACCAACTTAATTCTACATAATCAAGCTTAACTAAGCCTCTGAAAACAATTAAAAACAATAGCAACATCACAGCAACAGTTTCCCAACAATTTCTTCAAAATTCATAACTTTATACATGAAAATCTAACCAACTAGAACAAGGAACTCAAGCATGCTATACAATCTCATTAAACCTATTTATTTCAACATTTTAATCAAAGAACAACAACAACAATAACCAGCAGTAACAACACCAAAAACATCATGCATTTCACTCAATATTTCACTATTTTTTTCAAGAAAACAAAGGAGAACAATTAGGAAATACATACCACAATCAAGAGTACCCAAAGTTATGAAGAATCTAGCTAGAAATTTGATGAAAAACCCAGCCTTTGAATCCCATGCACCCAGCCGAAATAGAGAGAGAATTTGAGAGAGTTTTCTATTTTCTAACTTTGTATTTTTTTGTAAAAATGAATAAATGAAAATAAAATCCACTTATCAATTTAATTCAGCCAACTAATAATCAAATAAACATTTATTTTCCATTTCATAAAATCACAAAAGACAAAAAGTCATTGGGGCAAAAAGACCATTTTGCCCCTCCATACTAAAATCACATAAAAATCACTAAAAGGGTATTTTTGGGAACTTCTAAATTCCCGGCCATTCCCGACATTCCCAATGTCCAATAAACCGTCCCAAACTAATAACATGCTAAGTTGTGATTTCTACTGAGCCAAACGCCGAGTTCCAAAATACCGGGCACCGGAAATGCAAAATATGCAAACTACTGAATAACATAACCATGCATTTCTGAATTCCATAAATAACAGTATAATAAATTATTTAAATAGCTATAAATAATTTCATAAATAATCATGATCAACTGCTAATTTTCAAATTAACTAAGCGGGCTTTACAGTATAAATCTGATGTTTGCTATGTGTTAACAACAAGAACAATAAAATATGCCCAATTAAATACTATATTATTTTCCGAGATACTACAACTCTCTTACTCCACTATGGATTCGGAATTGTACTCCTAATTACATATAACGCTCTACATGTTCCAAATATAGATACGCTATTAATTATCTATTGTTATAATCCAAATAATCAAAGATCTTCTATAGATAATTTACATCGAGTAGGGACAAATCTATCATTCTACCCTTCAATGTACTTTATCCTTAAAACACTTAACTTCCTATAAATGATATTTTAGTAAACTAATATTATTCATGAAATAAGAGCTCTTCCATTTATCTCTGTTAAGCTAAGCTCAAAGAAAATCATCATTCCACTTCTATGTCATTATAGAAGCTATAAATTATGTATCTATGATTAGCGCTCCCACTCAATTGTACTACCACGTTTCCAAGATGTAAGTATTGGACCGATTCATTTGGTCAGCATTAACGAATAAGTCAAAAGAACACAAATAATACAGTTAAGCTAGAACCTAATCATCTCAAAATTAAGATCTATTGATCTAAGACCAACTAAGTGATATTGACTTAGAAAGATATAACAGTAAGTTTATGATATCTTATCCAAGCTCAATATCGATCCCATTCGATGTATACTCCATACATCTGATACTAGTATACTTTACCAATGCACTAGAAAGGACATACCACTTATCCAAGTGTAAGTAAACTTAATCGCTGATTATCACATCAATATAAATTCAGTGCACTGATAAATCATAGGACTTAAACTTTGAAGCATACAATCACAATTACTTTCTACTAAGATGACATCACTGTAACTGTGAATAACTATATGTTCTAGATTTATCAAAAAAATTATATTAACCTATAAACATGAAAATAACATGTAAACTTAAATGACTTATAATCTTCTATTGATTATATTGAAATGAGATTTATTTAGGACATAAAAATCCAATATTATTATACTTTTAAAAAAAAAAATTACCCTCAAAAGGAAAAGGTACTAATAAGCAGAAATATAGTAACTTAATTAAATTAAAACTTCCCTTCTCTTCAAAACGGGACGTCTAAATATGGAATAGAAAATAATTTAAGTGATATTTAGTTGGAAGGAATGAAAATATAAGAATGGGAATAAAAATGGAATAGAATTATGTTTAAAATGCTTCAAAAAAATTGAAAAAAAAAATATTAAAATTTTATTCATCTTGCAATGGAATGGTCTTTCTTTCAATTTCAAAATGGAATAGTCTTTCCATCAAAATAATGGAAAAAATATTCTATTAGAATGACATTCCAATACTTTAACTAAATAAATGAATGGAATAAAAATTGTTTCCTTTCTATTCTATTCTATTTCATTATCTCCAACCAAATGTCACCTTACTGTAACTTAGTACATGAATTGAAGAAGAAAAATAAAAATTCAAAATCACTCCATAGTAGTAGTATACTTGCAAACACAAACAAAACATGTTGAAAAATAAATATATATTATTAATTTTAAATAATTATTATATTACTAAATAATCTAGTAAAGTATTATCAAATTAATCACAAATCATTACGAATCACTACCCTGGTACATCGGTTAGGTAATTTCTACGAAGTAGGAGGAGCGGCACAAGGCGCCCATAGAGGAGGAGCGAGACCAGGCATCGACAACTAATGGTGGCGCCCGACTTATGACACGTGGTCATCCGTTCATGACTGGGGGAGTGTCCATGGATGTTGGGGGAAGTCGTGGAGACAACAGTGGGACTCGCAACAACCAGGTAACCCCACGATGGGATATTAGGCCTCATTGGATTGAACTTTCTACGTTTGACGGTGACAACTCAGACGGATGGCTACTGAAAGCTGGACGGTATTTTTCCATTCATCGTATGACAAATCAAGACTGTTTGGAAACTGTTGTAATTAGCTTGGAGGGAGAGGCTTTGATTTGGTTTCAATGAGAACATCATCGACGACCATTTTTGAATTGGGAGGACTTGAAGATGCGGATGAATTGGAGGTTTTGACCTCTGCCGTTGAATTAATGTATCGAGAATTCCTTGTCCTCAAACAAGAAGGTATTGTACGTGAATATCGTAAGAGTTTTGAGTTGCTTGCTTCTTCTTTAGAAGGGATTTCAGAACAAATATTAGAATATTCTTTTATTAATGGGCTAAACTAAAAAATAGGGTATGAAGTAACCGTAATGGGCCCAAGTGGGCTGGAACAAGTTATGAAATTAGTCTAAAATGTAAAATTGAAGTTGTTGGCCCAACAAAAGTAAAAAATCTGTTATACGAAGCTCTATTTCAAGATTCCGGGGAGGGCTGACTGGAAGTGGTGTGAGTAGCTTCGTTCCATGTTCAACAAATTTTAAAGATGAAGGTCGGCCAGCTGGGAATGGATTTTGACGGCTCAAGGAGACTGAAATTCAGCATAAGAAGGTTGGGGATTATGTTTCAAATGTGATGAAAAAATTTCCCCTGGTCATCGGTGCAAAAAAAAAAAATTGAACTCCACGTCATTATTGTTCAAGAATTCAGTAAACAAAGAGAAGGAAACATAGATGACTTGGACGAGGTTGTTGAAGAAGAAGACACCAAGTTGGAAAATCATGTCGTAGAGGTTTCCCTTAATTCTGTTATTGGTTTGACATCCTCAAAAACTTTTAAATTACGGAGACACGTTAGTTCTCAGTCGGTGGTGGTTCTCATTGATAGTGGGGCGACTCATAATTTTATCTCGAATATTCTATTACAAACTTTGCAACTACCTATCTCAGCCACAACTCCCGATGTCATATTGGGTACGGGACAATCAACTGAGACTCGAGGCATATCTAAGGGGGTGTCACTCACTATGCAAGGGATGGAAAAAATTGAAGATTTTATTCCCTTGGATTTGGGCAATACTGATATAATTTTGGGTATACAGTGGTTGGAAACTTTTGGTGTGACTCACACAAACTGGAAGACTCACTCTATGATGCTCATGGTGGGAAACACAGTAGTAAGTTTACAAGGAGACTCAACTTTACATAGGACCCTTGTGTCTTTAAAAGCTATGATGCGAAAAATTAAATGAGAGGGCCATGGATTAATTATTGAACTTGGCGCTGTTGGGTTTTATGCCCTAAATAAAACTCCATTTCAATGTAATCTATTTTATTCAACATCAATAAAGAAATAGAAGTATTTTTCATTCATTTGTGTATGTTTTGGTTCAACTTATCAATTGCTTGTCTATTTGATTTATAAATTCATCTGAAACCCTTTTCACATACTTGATCCTGTTTATTGTGTTGTCAACACTTTGGAAAGTAAACATGACTATGTGAATAAAGTTTCCTAGATTTATCAGACACAGGGTTTTACTGATATGATAATCTACAACAAGAGTTTACTTGCATTTGGAGAAATGCTATGTTCTTTCGAGAACATTGGTTAAAGTAAAGCTCAGGTTGGATGCATGGAGTATGGATCGGAAGGGACCGATATTGAACTTTGACTTAGATTTATTAAACTTACAGTAAAATCTATTCAAGTCAATATCGCCTAGTTGATCCTAGATCAAATGATCTTAATCCTGTTATGATTAGGCTCAATCTCAGGAGGCTATTCGTGTTCTTTGATTTGTTGATTAAGCCTACTTTTCGGTCAGGGTGATACGTACATTTTGGGAACACGGTAGTGCAATTGAGTGGGAGCGCTAACATAAACATGGAATCTATAGCTTCTATCTGGCGAATAGTAAGCAAAGGATGATCTCCTTCGAGCTTGACCAAACGAAAATAAATGGTGGAGTACTCATTTCACATAAGCTGAAATATCATTTATACGGGGTCAAGTGTTTTAAGGATAAAATACATATAAGGGTGTAACGGTAATCTAATCCCTTTACAGTGTAGATCATTCATATAGAGGATCATTGATCAAATTAGGATTATAACAATGGATAACTAATGATGTGTCTATATGGTGGAACATATAGAGCATTCTATATACTGAGAGTGAAATTCTAAGTTCTATGCGTGGATTCAACGAAGAATTAATAAGTCAGTGAATTTAGGTAATAAATTCTTGATCTGCTTATTGGAAGCTCGGTTATATAGACCCATGGTCCCCCCACTAGTTGAGATAATATTTCTTGTAAGACTCATGTAATTGGTTTTGATTAATCAATTATAATTCTCAAATTAGACTATGTCTATTTGTGAATTTTTCACTAAGTAAGGGCGAAATTGTAAAGAAAGAGTTTTAGGGACATATTTGTTAATTATGATACTTTGTATGGTTCAATTAATAAATATGATAAATGACAATATTATTTAATAATTATTTATAGTTATTAAATAGTTAGAATTGGTATTTAAATGGTTGAATTAGAAAATTGGCGTTTTTGAGAAAATTAGATGCAAAAGTGATAAAACTGTAAAATTGCAAAAAGTGAGGCCCAAATCCATATTGCCATGGCCGGCCACTTTTATAGGAATTATCCTCTGATATTTTCATTATTTTAATGCCAAATAATTCAAACCTAACCCTAGTGGAATGCTATAAATAGATAGTGAAGGCTTCAGGAAAATTACACTTTTCATTCAGAAAAACCTGAGCCTCTCTCTCTACCTTGGCCGACCACTTCCTCTCTCTTTCTTCTTCCTTAAGATTTCGAAACACTTAGTGATTAGAGTAGTGCCCACACACAGCAAGTGATACCTCAATCATAGTGAGGAAGATTGTGAAGAAAGACTTTCAGCAAGAAGGAGTTTCAGCACCAAAGAATCAGAGAAAGAGATCCAGGTTCAGATCTTGATAATACTCTGCGACAGAAAGGATACAAGGGTTAGAGATCTGAACGGAAGGAGTCCTATTATTCCGCTGCACCCAATGTAAGGTTTACTAAACTTTATATGTTATTTCATCGTTTTAGAAAGTTCATATTTAGGGTGTTAATCAACATACTTGTGAGTAGATCTAAGATCCTGGTAAAATAATTTCCAACAACTGGCCTCAGAGCCATGGTAATTGATTTTCTTGCAATAAATTTGGACTTTAAAACGATTGTTTGATGTTTTGGATGGTATCATGTTGTATTGAGTGTTATATGATGATTGATTGATGTTTGTGAATTTTCGTGAAAAATAATTGAATATCTGCTTCTGGAATTATTTTTATTAGATAGTGTGGAAAAAATTAAGCAAGTTACTTTTTACAGAACTCAATTTCGATTTAATTTGAATTAGTTATGATTTTTTAAAGTTTTGAAAAATATCGAGATTGAGCAAAAGGGACACGCGCGGAAATCATGCAATCTCCTCCCTCGCTGTGTCCCCTCGCCCAAGCAACCCTATAGCGCGCGGACGTGTATGCACAGCATACCGTCCGTACAGCTCACATTTTTTTTTCTTCGTTTTTTCATGCTATTTCATGGATTTAAGTTCCGATTTTTTGTGTAGTTCTGTATTTATACATTTATTATTCCTAATTCAATTCTAATTATCATAATTAAATTAATAAATATTTTTTAAATTAATTCATGATCTTAGTGTAATTTGAATTTGAAAAATACTAAATATCTATCTTTTTTCTTAATTATCTATCTTATTTTTAAATTTGATTATATCTTATTTTATTTTTTAATTTAAGGTCAGATATTAATTTTTTTTCAAAAATAATTTGACCTTATTTAAATTTAAAATAACATAACTATAATCATGTAATTTTAAATAGATGTAAGATATTTTGCTAACTTTTAAATTTTGTTATTTTATATATTTAAATTAAATCATAACATCTCAAAAAAATATTTATTTATCTTTTTTAATTTTTATTTAATTTTTATTTATAAAATAACATTAAATTTTTAAAAGTAGTTAGCAAATTTTGAAATAATATTTAGGTTGGTTGAAACATAATTTTTCAAAATTGTAGGTTTAATTTTAAATATTATTATATTAATTTCGAAAATATTTAAATTTTATTTTATTTTATTATTTTCGAAAATAAATTTTTTTTATTTAATTAATTTTTCAAAATTATTTATTTAAAATTAAATAAATCCTACATCCAACTATCCAGCTAACCTTGTTGGAGAAGTATATGTTTTAGCTTGTTTGTAAGTTTTTAAAACCTATTACTGCTTGATTGCAAATAGTCATGGTTAACTTGTTGACAGATCCAATGATCTGATTTTAACTCATGGCTCCCTTGGTCAAGTAAATAATTTGTAACAGGTATATTTACAATCTTCTTTCATCTGTGTATGACCTAGCAACATGATAGGATCCATCCAAATGGTGTGCCTGTGTGAGGCTATGTGTTTAATTTTATTATAGATGCATATAGGTTGTTGTTGCTAAATAAAATATCATAGTTCTTGATAGATTTTATTTAGGCCCACTTAGTTTTTGGGCCTATTCAATTAATAACAGTTGTTCATTTTAAGGTTAAATTCCTCTCTTTTGGGCCTTGTGTGAGAGTTGGGAGCCATAGCAGTGGGTACGACATTCTGAACCCAGCACCCCCTCACATGAACCACCCCAATTGTGAAGGCCCATTTGCCTCATTTGAATAACTGTACTAGGTTAATTAAATTAGTTTAACCTAATAAAATTGATTAGCAACATAATTAATTTCATTTATTTTGAAATTAATTTAAGAAAACCATAGTTTAAAGAATTTTATATTCTAAGCTAAACTATATGTATTTTCTTGTATTTAATTAGATATAGAATTATAAACATCTAGATTCTTTCTGAAGCTTAATTTAAATTTTTCATTAAATATTCCTATTTAAGTTGATATTTAGTTATCTATAACTAACCAACTTAAATCTGAATATCTTTTGGATTTAAAATTTCAAATTAAGTTGAGGAATTTTAGGCATTGGTTATTAAGATTCTTTAGATATTTTTTTAAGTTGATATTTTTTCAAATATTAACTTAAAATGGAATATTTTCAAATTAAGTGGTTACAACTTAATTTTAATTTAATTAAGTCTAATTTGAAAAATATTTAAGTTGATTTCTTAGATTCTTCTAAAACAACTTAAACAAGATATTTTTCAAATTTGTTCCATTATATTCGAATTTTTTTTTCGAATTTAAATAATAATTGAAATTTAATTAAAGTTGATTTTTTTATTTAAACCAACTTTAATTTGTAATTTTTCATTATTATAATATGGAACTTGTTCGATATTTATTCGAATTTATTTTTTGAATTTAAATAATTAAAGTTGATTTTTTATTTAAACCAACTTTAATTTGTAATTTTTCATTATTATAATATGGAACTTGTTCGATATTTATTCGAATTTATTTTTTGAATTTAAATAATTAAAGTTGATTTTTTATTTAAACCAACTTTAATTTGTAATTTTTCATTATTATAATATGGAACAGATGATTAAATAAAATACATATTTTTTTTTTAAATAATGAGCTTTAATCAAAAGATATTCGATCTCCATTGTTGGTCTTACAATAGTTAAATTTTTTCAATATAACCTCGAGACGCTAGACTTCGTCCCCCTATGGATGGTTATTCGTTGAACACTTTTAACACTGTAAGATTTCATTTGATAAGTGTTTTGTGAGTTTTCGTCTCTATTAGACTCTCCCCTACGGTGACTACTTAGAGATAAACTCATAAAACATGAAACAATGGTGGAAGCTCATAAAATGAGAATAACCTTGACTCTCGCCTACCGGGACAACGTTGGATTCTCATTTTGATTGAATAAAAGGTTGCTAAAATGTTTAATTTTAGATGAGCTGACTACTCTATTCAACTAATGTTATCTTTGATTCTCGCCTACTAGGACACTATATTTCATTATGTTGGAAACCTTGGAAAATAAACTATGTTAGATTTAGTATTTTTATAACATATGTGATTATTTGTTATTTTCTGAACTTGTGTATGAATTTTGAACCAAAACCTTACTTTTGTTTTATTGATGTGTTGTAGTGCCAATAACCCTCTTCCCATTCCACTCCTAGTTAATATCTTAGCAATTGAACTTGAAGTTATAAACTCCTTGTCAGAGTAATACTTCACATATGCTCATGATGGACTTTAAATTCCAAAAAGCAGGTAAGTTGGGAATTGTTCACTCTGAAGAGAAAATAGTTCATAACTCCATAAATCCTACTACTTCAAGCTTAGTTGAGAAGATAAGAGAAAGTGATTCCACGTCCTCAAGTATACTTCACAACAAATTGTACAATCAAGAACAACAAATCACAAACGAATAAGCAGTAATGCTTCAGTCTTCGAATCATGTGTGTTAGAGAATGATAAATCCATTTGGATTCTTGATTCTGGGTCTACAAACCATGTAAGTTGTTCATTACAATTGCTTGAGAATTGGAATCATTTGAAATCCGGAGAGTTGAAACTTAAAGCTGGTAATGGCGAAATGGTTTCGGTTAGAGCTAGAGGAAAAGCCAAACTCAAGTTTCAAAACAGAATTTTGGAATTAGACAATGTCTTATACATTCCAAATTTCAGTAGAAACTTGGTTTCTGTTTCATGCTTACAATTGCAACAATACAAATTAGATTTTTCGAGTTCTGGTTCTACCATTTCTCGAAATGACATTCAAATTTGTGTTGCATCCATGGAACAGGGGCTTTATGTTCTTAGACCAGAAACACCATTTGCCCTACATAACGAACTTTTTAAAGTAGTTAAACCTAGAAACCACAAAAAGCAAAAGATCGATGATGATAATGAAACATATCTATGGCATTTACGTTTAGGTCATATAGGCTTTGATAGACTCAAAAGGCTAACCAAGGACGGTCCATTGAAAAATGTCGTCTTAGGTGAATTGCCAGTATGCGAGTCCTGCCTGGAAGGAAAAATGACTAAACGTTCTTTCTCTGCAAAGGGAGAGCGTGCCAAACAACCCCTAGGGTTAGTGCATTCCGATGTCTGTGGACCTTTGAATGTAAAAGCTCGAGGTGGTTATGAGTATTTTGTCACTTTCATTGACGATTACTCTAGATATGGACATATTGACCTTATGCATAAGAAATCTGAAACATTTGCAAAGTTTCAGGAATTTCATGCATTGGCTCAAAACCAATTAGGTAAATCATTAAAGATCTTGCGAACTGATAGGGGTGGAGAATATATGGATATGCAGTTCAAAGATCATTTAATTGAACTTGGAATTGAATCCCAATTAACCGTCCCTAGCACTCCACAGCAAAATGGAGTTGTAGAAAGACGGAATCGCACGCTTTTGGAAATGGTTAGGTCCATGCTTAGTTTTTCAACTCTACCTACGTCCTTCTGGGGATATGCAATTCAGATGGCAACCGACATTTTAAATGTTGTTCCATCTAAATCAATCCCTAAGACACCCTTAGAACTATGGATTGGTCGTACACCTACTTTACGCCATTATAGAATCTGGGGGTGCCCTGCTCATGTCTTAAGAAAGAAATACGGCAAACTTGAGTCACGAACTGATGTTTGCATGTTTGTCAGAAATTGTAAAGAGACTAGGGGTGGACTATTTTATAGTCGCAAGGATGATAAAGTGTTTGTTTCTACAAACGCAACTTTCCTTGAAGATGACTATATTAAGAATTTCAAATCACAAAGTAAAGTAGTGTTGGAGGAAATGCTTTCAGATCTAAGTCCTTCCAATGTTCCGTCCTCTTCCACTCGTGAAGAGGACAATCCCACTCCCTCAGTCGAACCAACTGAGAGAACTACTGCTAAAGTTTCTGTTCAGAAGATCACCGCTCCTCGTCGTAGTGGGAGGGTTTCAACAAAACCAGCTCGTTATGGCTTGGATGGTGAAATCAATATGGTCGTTGGTGACGGTATTGAAGACGATCCATTAACCTATAAACAGGCAATGGCTAGTCCGCAACGGAAACGATGGTCGGCCAGCATGGATTCAGAAATGGATTCCATGAAAAAGAACAAAGTCTGGGAATATGTAGACGCACCTCACAACTATCATCCGATAGGATGCAAGTGGGTTTACAAGAAGAAAAGAGGAGCTGAAGGCGAAGTCGAAACTTTTAAAGCTAGACTTGTAGCCAAGGGTTATACCCAAAGAGAAGGCGTGGACTATGAGGAAACTTTTAGTCCTATTGCCATGCTCAAATCCATCCGAATTCTTCTCTCCATAGCTGCTACTTTCGATTATGAAATCTGGCAAATGGATGTCAAGACTGCCTTCCTTAATGGGGTACTTGAAGAAACCATCTATATGGAGCAACCAGAAGGCTATGTTCTTCCAGGGCAGTAAAAGAAAGTTTGCAAACTAAATAGGTCTATCTATGGACTTAAGCAAGCTTCTCGCTCATGGAACAAAAGGTTTGATGAAATCATCAAGACCTACGGCTTTCTTCAAAATGAAGATGAACCTTGTGTTTACCAACTCAAGGAAGACCAAGTAGTAGTATTCCTGGTCCTTTATGTTGATGACATTTTGATTATTGGAAACAATATCAAGAAAATGACTCACATGAAGGAATGGCTCAACACTCAATTCGATATGAAAGATTTAGGTGAAGCAGCCTATGTTCTTGGTATTCAGATTATCAGAAACCGGAAGAACAGATCTCTTGCTCTCTCTCAAACAACCTACATTGACAAAGTTTTAGAGAGATTCTCCATGAACAACACCAATGGGGCAAACATGCCTTCTAGATATGGTATTCTTCTATCTAAGGAACAGTCTCCTACTGATCCTCAAGAGATAGAGGACATGGCGAAAATTCCCTATGCTTCTGCAGTTGGAAGTCTAATGTATGTAATGTTATGCACTAGACCTGACATCTGATATGCAGTGGGAATCGTGAGCAGGTATCAGTCTAATTCAGGACAGGAACATTGGAATGCAGTTAAGTATATTCTGAAATACTTAAAGAGTACAAGGAATCTTGTGTTAGTCTACAAGGGTGGTGCTTTAAGTCCCATATGCTACACTGATTCAGATTTCCAGGCAAGTCTTGAAGACAGGAAATCTACATCTGGGATGGTGTTTACTCTTGGCGGTGGAGTAGTGGTTTGGAGAAGTGCAAAACAAACCGCGATATCGGACTCGACTATGGAAGCTGAATACATAGCTGCAACTGAAGCTGCTAAAGAACTTGTCTGGCTAAGAAAGTTCTTCACCAGCATCGGTGTCGTACCTGAAATGGAAAAGCCTCTGGTCCTACTTTGTGATAATAATGGAGCGATAACTAACAGTAAGGAACCTCGAAGCCACAAGAGAAGCAAACACATTGAAAGGAAGAATCATATTATCAGAGAATACGTGGCAAGAGGGGATGTACTAGTTGAGAAAGTCGACACAGAGGACAACCTAGCTGATCCATTCACCAAAGTCTTGGCCGTGACTGCATTTGAAAAGCACCGTCAGAATTTAGGATTAATTGATATGTACTGATTAGTTTTATATTAGTGCAAGTGGGAGTTTGTTGGGTTTTATGCCCTAAATAAAACTCCATTTCAATGTAATCTATTTTATTCAACATCAATAAAGAAACATAAGTATTTTTCATTCATTTGTGTATGTTTTTGTTCAACTTATCAATTGCTTGTCTATTTGATTTATAAATTCATCTGAAACCCTTTTCACATACTTGATCCTATTTGTTGTGTTGTCAACACTTTGGAAAGTAAACATGACTATGTGAATAAAGTTTCCTAGATTTATCAGACACAGGGTTTTACTGATATGATAATCTACAACAAGAGTTTACTTGCATTTGGAGAAATGCTATGTTCTTTCCAGAACATTTGTTAAAGTAAAGCTCAGGTTGGATGCATGGAGTATGCATCGGAAGAGACCGATATTGAACTTTGACTTAGATTTATTAAACTTACCGTAAAATCTATTCAAGTCAATATCGCCTAGTTGATCCTAGATCAAATGATCTTAATCCTGTTATGATTAGGCTCAATCTCAGGAGGCTATTCGTGTTCTTTGATTTGTTAGTTAAGCCTACTTTTCGGTTAGGGTGATACGTACACTTTGGGAACACGGTAGTGCAATTGAGTGGGAGCGCTAACATAAACATGGAATCTATAGCTTCTATCTGGCGAATAGTAAGCAAAGGATGATCTCCTTCGAGCTTGACCAAACGAAAATAAATGGTGGAGTACTCATTTCACATAAGCTGAAATATCATTTATACGGGGTCAAGTGTTTTAAGGATAAAATACATAGTAGGGTGTAACGGTAATCTAATCCCTTTACAGTGTAGATCATTCATATAGAGGATCATTGATCAAATTAGGATTATAACAATGGATAACTAATGATGTGTCTATATGGTGGAACATATAGAGCATTCTATATACTGAGAGTGCAATTCTAAGTTCTATGCGTGGATTCAACGAATAATTAATAAGTCAGTGAATTTAGGTAATAAATTCTTGATCTGCTTATTGGAAGCTCGGTTATATAGACCCATGGTCCCCCCACTAGTTGAGATAATATTGCTTGTAAGACTCATGTAATTGGTTTTGATTAATCAATTATAATTCTCAAATTAGACTATGTCTATTTGTGAATTTTTCACTAAGTAAGGGCAAAATTGTAAAGAAAGAGTTATAGGGACATATTTGTTAATTATGATACTTTGTATGGTTCAATTAATAAATATGATAAATGACAATATTATTTAATAATTATTTATAGTTATTAAATAGTTAGAATTGGCATTTAAATGGTTGAATTAGAAAATTGGCATTTTTGAGAAAATCAGATGCAAAAGTGATAAAACTGCAAAATTGCAAAAAGTGAGGCCCAAATCCATACTGCGATGGCCGACCACTTTTATAGGAATTATCCTCTGATATTTTCATTATTTTAATGTCAAATAATTCAAACCTAACCCTAGTGGAATGCTATAAATAGACAGTGAAGGCTTCAGGAAAATTACACTTTTCATTCAGAAAAACCTGAGCCTCTCTCTCTACCTTGGCCGACCACTTCCTCTCTCTCTCTTCTTCCTTAAGATTTCGAAACACTTAGTGATTAGAGTAGTGCCCACACACAGCAAGTGATACCTCAATCATAGTGAGGAAGATCGTGAAGAAAGACTTTCAGCAAGAAGGAGTTTCAGCACCAAAGAATCAGAAAAGAGATCCAGGTTCAGATCTTGATAATACTCTGCGACAGAAAGGATACAAGGGTTAGAGATCTGAACGGAAGGAGTCATATTATTCCGCTGCACCCAATGTAAGGTTTACTAAACTTTATATGTGTTTATTTCATCGTTTTAGAAAGTTCATATTTAGGGTGTTAATCAACATACTTGTGAGTAGATCTAAGATCCTGGTAAAATAATTTCCAACAGGGGCTGCCTCCATTGAGAACGGGAATGATGAAATACCTACTGAAATTAAAAAAGTATTGAGTGAGGCCAAAGAAAACTTTGAAATGCCAACAAGACTTCCACCATTTCAAGGCCACGAGCATTCTATTGTCTTACGAGAAGGTACATCGCCAATAAGTGTTCGTCCATACCAGTATCCACAAGCCCACAAGGATGTCATTGAACAATTGGTGAAGAAGATGTTAGCTACAGGCATTGCTCAATCGAGCGTCAGCCCGTTCTCTATACTGGTGTTGTTAGTTCGCAAAAAGGATGGGAGTTGGCAGTTTTGTATGGACTACCGTGCCTTGAACTGTGAGACAGTACCCAATAAGTTTCCAATTCCTGTTATTGATGAGCTATTAGATGAAATCCATGGAGCCACTATCTTTTCGAAGCTCGATTTGAAATCGGGAGATCACCAAATCAGAGTGAAGCCTTCCGAGGTGCCTAAGATGGCTTTTCGGACTCATGATGGACATTATGAGTTTCTAGAAATGCCATTTGGTCTTACTAACACCCCGACCACCTTCCAATAGGAATGAACATTTTGAGCGGGATTGACCCGAACCTGAACTGGTGAACTCGCAATTTTTTTTTAAAAAAAAATATTCGTGCGGGTTGGATTTTTATGGGTACCAGGCTTCGGGTTGAACCTGTCATCCCGCAATTTAAATATATTATATATATTTTTATTTATTTTTATTACAGTTTATATATATATATATATTAAATTATTAATTAAAAAAAAAACAAAACCTAAAAGATAACACTAACCACCAAATTATTATATATAGTTTTTGTGAGTTTTTGTGTTTGAATTTGATTCTCATTATTCTGTTTATGTGTCAATACTCAATAGTTGTTGGCAGAAACTACAAAATTAAACCACCAAATTATATATATATATATATATATATGAAGGTATTGTTGTTTATAATAGTATTTGATATTGTGCATGTTTTGTATATTATAATAGTAATATTTTGTTGTTATATTATATATGTTTAATTTCATAAATAAAAAAATAAAAGAAATAAAAGAAATAATTATTTGAATAAAAAATTAATTTTTTAAAGAGTTGACCGAGTTGACCGGGTCAACCCGCCAACCCGATCAACCCAGTCAACCGAAACCCGCCAACCCGCTAACCCGCCAACTTGTGCCCTATTCGGGTCTGGGTTCGGTTTCATTTTTTTGAACCCGAAACCCGTGAACACGAAACCTACGAACCCGAAACCCGGTAAACACTCCTAATGTTCAGCCTTACCTTCCAGTCATTGATGAATGAGGTATTTCGTTCCCATTTCTGTCAATTTGTCTTAGTGTTTTTTGATGACATTTTGGTGTATAGTAGCAGCTTAAGCAATCATGTGCGACACCTTTCCAAAGTTCTTCAACTCTTGTCCTAACACAAGCTTTACGCTCATCTCAAAAAATGTTCATTTGCTCATCAAAAATTGGATTACTTGGGTCACATAATTTTGAGGGAAGGAGTAGCGGTGGACCAATCCAAGATTCAAGTTATGTTAGAGTGGCCTGAACCCAAGAACATCAGGGAGTTACGAGGTTTCTTGGGCTTAATAGGTTATTGCAAATTTGTTAAAGGGTATAGTGAAATGGCTTGGCCATTGAGGGAGCAATCGAAGAAGGACAAATTTGGATGGAATGAGGCTACAACTATCGCTTTGGTAGCACTTAAGCAAACTATGACCATGGTGCATGTGCTGGCTTTGCCCGATTTTGACCAACGCTTTGTAGTGGAAATTGATGCGTCAAGATACGGCGTTGGGGTTGTTTTGATGCAAAACCAGCGACATGTGGCTTATTACAGTCAAGTTTTGGGACATCAAGCAAGGTTGAAGCCTATTTATGAAAAGGAGTTGATGGCAATTATATTTGCAATCCAAAAATGGGGGCCATATTTGTTGGGAAGACAGTTTGTGGTGTGGACTGATCAGCAAAGTTTAATGTTCCTACTCGAACAACGTATTGTTGCCCCAGAATACTAGCGTTGGATGGTTAAGCTCATGGTGTACGATTTTGAGATTCAGTACAAGCCAGGGGTGGGAAACTGAGTTCGTGATGCTTTATCAGGAGTTCACCAACCAGCTGAATTTAAAAATCTGCTTGTTTCTCAAGGTATTGAATGGGTAGAAGTGCAACATGAAGTGAAAAAAGATTCGTTTTTAACTATAATGGTTGCTGATTTACAACAGGGGAGGTCGAGAGCAGCTAGATTTTATTTGGAGCATGGGAAATTAATGTACAATGGGCATTTGATATTGTCCAAAGATAGCTCACTTATTCCTACTATATTGCGAGAATACCACCATTTGGGTGGACATTCAAGTGAGAATAAAACTTTTCGTAGGATTGCTTCTGATTTTTATTGGGTGGGAATGAGAAAAGTGGTGGTTGATTGGGTATGAGAATGTGAAGTGTGCCAGAAACATAAGACTATGAATACTTCTCCTGAGGGTTTGTTGTAGCCTATAGCATTACCCTCGCTGGTTTGGGATGAACTGACTATAGATTTCATAGAAGGGTTACCCCGTTCACACGGCATGGACACTAGGGTTGTACATAAACTTTTGTAAACTACCAAACCCGAATAATCCGTCCAAACCAAATCGAGATAACCCGACAAAAATATAACCCGTCCAATCTTTATATTAGGCGGGTTGAAAATAATACTAACCCTCCCAATCAACCCGAGCTAACCCGACTAACACGATTAAGAGAGTTTTTTTTATATATATATATTTATTATTTATATTTATATATCATATAATTTATATGACCATTTAAAAAATATAAAGTTGAAACTAATATGATTTTTTATGGTGATTGATTTGAACTTTGAATTCAATATATATATATATATATATATATATTTGTCTCATTATTACATTTAACTAAAATATAACAATGGAATGTAGAAATAAAAAAAATATATTAGTGGTCGGTTTGGACGGGTTAACCCGACCAAACCGACTAATTTCGGGCGAGTTACTATTTTTTTTTTTCTTAATTGCGGGTTACAGTTAGAATTTTATAACCTTGTGGGCGTGATCCTCCAGTGCTTCTTCGTTACCAAAAGAATGCTACTCCGGTGTCTTCGGCGGATGAAATGTTAGAAGAGCGAGATGCGCAGCTAGATGACCTTAAAATGCACTTACCTTCGAGCTCAACAGAAAATGAAGGATGTGGCAGATAAAAACAAAAGGGATGAACAGTTTTCAGTTGACAAAAAGGTGTTTGTCAAGCTCAAACCTTATCGACAGAAATCCTTGGCTTCCCGACGCAATGAGAAACTGTCACCTTGTTTTTATGGACCATTTGATGTTTTCGCACGAATAGGGACTGTTGCCTATAAGCTTGCACTACCAGCCACTTCCTCGGTGCATCCCGTGTTCCTTGTTTCACAGTTGCAGCGTGCTCATGGGGTGACTCACTCTTCTTCATTACTACCACCATAACTCAATCCTGATTTGGATATGACAGTTGAGCCAGCTGAAGTTTTAGGTGTACGAAACACTCAATCTAATGGAATGGGAGAAATGGAGGTCTTAATCTTATGGAAGGACCTGCCAATGTTTGAAGCTACTTGGGAAAACTACAACAACTTGCTACAGCAATTCCCATAATTCCACCTTGAGGACAAGGTGAAAGTTTGGGCAGCAGGTAAAAATAAGCCATCAATTCGTATACCTATGCTAGAAGATCTAACAGTAATTGAGATGAGTTATTTAGGGAAGTTTATGATTTGTTTTGCCTAATGATTTAATTGGAATTATTTGTTTCTGTTTTTGTGATTAGCTTTGTTTGGAAAGTTAGAGAATTAAAATAGGTTAGACTTTTGGAGAGAAACCAGGTCTCTCGAATGTCTGGGCAATTTCTTATTTTCAGTAAATACTCTCTGTTTCTCTATATATCTTTCTGGTTTGGATCGATACACTTCTGGTGTGTATCAAGATCACTCAATAAAAGTGTGCATGAATTGCATATTTGAACAGATTTAAATGTAGAAAGGTGGACAAATATACTAGATCAATAGGAAGTAAACCATCCATCCGGTTCCAAAAATCTAACATAACTTATAAACCATGTAATCATTAACAGAAGAAGTAACCAGCAATTAAAAATAAAGTAAAAAACGCTTGAATCCACACATCCAGTGTAAAACTATTTAGGTCATTCTTATTTCTGCTTTCTATATTCCTTTGTGATCATCCCTTAACAAAACTTTACAGCAATTACTGTATTCAACATATTTATCTCAAATGATTGAAACATCATGAAAGACTATAGACTATAGAGTGATAAGGTATAGAAACAAAATGAATCTCTTAACTTACCCCTCCTTTCTTTAAACGCTCTGATAGAACAACAATTATCTTGAGCGCTTTAACCTTCTCTACATTAAAAGCTAACCTTGTTTTGTAAACCTTTTTAACTAGTTGTAAATAATTGTAGAAATTGATATTCAAAATATAACACTTGAAAACAAGAAATAGTTCAAAAAAACAATCAAACCATTACAACAAAAATCTCATATTTCATTTCAAGTCTTCTTAGATTTCTTCCTTGCAGCAGTTGTTTTGCCAATTCTTTTGCCAATATCTCATATAAGTAGAAAATATTGCTGAAATTCAATTTATGCTGCTACAATGCAATGAGTAATTGAGTAATATAGTGCTGAAAATTTTAACAATCTTTTTAGTGGTCACAAATCTTTGACATGTTTAATCAAAGGAAGAAATTTACCTGAGGAAGAAGCTCAAGAAACTTGGAGGTTTCTTCCACGACAATGCCTCTGTCCCACCTCTGATTCAGCAACTGCTCCCACCCAACATCGGGCACCATAGATTCGCCATAGGCAATCTCAGTTCCCACAGACATAACAGTGATATCAGGGGTTAACAAGGGTTTCTCGGCCCTTAAAAGTTGGTAAAGAATTGGGAGATCTTCCAGTTGAAAAAACCAGAAGAGAGTCAGGGCGGTATTAGGCTTCCCATAGAACTTTGAAGCGGAGAAGAGAGGTTTCGAGGGTCGTTGTGGTCATCGTAGAAAAACAAAGCTACAAAACTTTATTCATCATCTTATCATCTTCTAACTAAGAAAAGGACTATATTGTTTTCTTAATTCTAAACTTTATTGAAAGTGAAAGAACAGAGTAAACTAATCATAAGTTAGAGATAAACAAGCCTGATCAACACAATTATAGAAAAAACAAAACCTTTATTCATTACCCTATCTTTATCCATTCAAACTTTTCTCCATCATGATTGTTTCCTCATTACAAATGAGTAAATAAACTCATTCTCGGCCAAGAAAAGCTTTCACTATCATCTTCCCTTTTCTAACTAAGAAAAAGACTACATTGAATCATTGAAATTTGCACACACAACAGACATTAATTTCTTAATTCTGGACCTTGAAAGTACAAGAACAGAGTAAATGAATCATAACAAATCAAACTTATATTCAAATGAGTAAGTGAACACATACATTCTTGTCCAATAAAAGATATCACTATCATTTTCCCTTTAGAAGAGGACTAATATTAGAACAATTCATGTGTTAATCATGACAAAATTGAAAATTACACAAAGATATAGTATTGAAAATTGATCAGTATGTATAGTAGGTAGCTATAGACAACGGTAATATTATGATTATGATTAGGATTAGGATTAGGATTAGGATTAGGATGAAGAGGATGAAATCAATTGGCAGTGGGCATTGAGTAACGGCACAAAGGGCAGAAATGACTGGTCTCCAACCATCGAACAATACAATCCTTGTGAAACACATGAGAACAAGGCATCTCAACAACCACTCTGCTGCTCATCTCAATCTCATCATCATCATCATCATCATCACACGAATCACCCAACGACGGCACCATCTTCTCGAAACATATGGTACAATTGCAAGTACTCATCAGACCCACATCGTTTAACTCCTTGAGAGCCCTTATGGAGTCTTTCGCTGCAGGAATATTGACATTAATATTTATATTCTCCTGATTTTGCTCTTGTTGTTGTTGGTGTTGGTATTCAATACTAG
This sequence comes from Cannabis sativa, assembly GCF_029168945.1. Classification (NCBI taxonomy): domain Eukaryota; kingdom Viridiplantae; phylum Streptophyta; class Magnoliopsida; order Rosales; family Cannabaceae; genus Cannabis; species Cannabis sativa. Next base: position 48,552,194 of record NC_083603.1, read on the forward strand.
CAGTTAGGGCAGTGATATCGAGACAGATATTGAGACCCAAAGCTTGGGAGTTATTAGAATAATAATCATGAATTATGGGCAAAACGTAAGCAGTAGCAATTCGTGAAGTTAATGAAGATGGGATTTGGATGGAAGGGGTGCCCATTACTCCAGCCAGAATATATTCAGTGATTGCTAAATAATCAGATAAGTATTGGGCAAAAGGAACCACCGTATAGTAGTGACGACTGTCGATGAGGCGGTGGATATCAAGGAGTATGTGGCGAAAGTTGACATGAAAGGCTATGAATTTATCATTCGTCGTCACTATTGGCCGCCGTTGTTGCTGCTGTTGTTGCTGTAAGACTGCTTCTCCATCGTTACAGACCACGTTTATGTCGTAATGACAATCAAACAGAGGCAGTGCCGCCATTGTAAAATTAAAATTCAAAATTAACGGTCACTAGGAAGCCAAAGATAACAACTTTCTTTCTGGGGGATTTCAAATGGAAGAGGAGGCGGGAGGGAAATTAAGGAAACAACTCTTGATAATGGATTCTAAGAAGAGTGTTGTTGGTGTACATATATATACAGCTGTTGTAAGTTGTAAAGGAGGGAAGAAATAAGGAAACAGTGATAATGAATTCAAATATACCAGTCAACTGAAATTTTTTTACCGTTGAATTCATAGAAACATTTAAATCACCTGTCCCCAATTTTCTATCCCATTCCTGTCCCTCCAATAATTAATTGCCACCTATTTTTTTTTTTCTACATCATTTGCTCACTTTTTGCTAAACATTTTCTCTGTTAGTTAGTTGCGTTTATTTTTTAATCTTCCCACTCACAATCTTTTCTTCATTAATTACAATATTTTATGGTTTTAAAAACATATTTACAATATATCTTCATAAAATTCAAAATCTTTTCAACTTCCCTTATTTATATCCTACACTCTTAAGAAACCATCAATATATAATAACTAATATTAAACACATAATTATATAATTATGTAAAACTCACTTGTTTGAGCTACCCAATTAATATGCAACATTCTTAAAAAAAAAAAAAAAAAACTATCAACATAATTATATAAGAATTAATATTAAAAATATTAATAATTTGTATCTAAAGTTAAATATATATATATAGATATATAGGGTAAGACTATGGTAGGACCGAGCAAAAGTTCCCTACCATAGTCTTGATAATGGATTCTAAGAAGAGTGTTGTTGGTGTTCAGTACTCTTGTATTGTGTCTCTGTGTATATATATACATATATACAGCTGTATACCCTTGTAAGTTGTAAAGGAGGGAAACCAAATAAGAAAATAGTCATGATCAATTCAAATATACAAGTCAACTGAAATTTTTTTACCGTTGTATTTATTATTATATTATTATTTTATTACAAAATGTGGAAACAATGTATACCAAGACTTAATTGTATTATACTTATTAATTAATACTTTGTAGATGATGTGGCTTGTAATGATTCTATTTCTCATCAATTTATTTATATGTATTTACCACTTTCTCTGTATTTACCGTTGTATTTTGTACAACCTTTTTTTATTATTATATTATTATTATTTATTACAAAATATAGAATAATACATTGTAAATGACGTGGATTGTAATTACTCAAACTAATTTAAATATACAAGTCAACTGAAAAGAAGCGTTATTCTATCACAATAATTTTTTACTGTTGTATTTTATTATTATATTATTATTTATTTATTACAGAATAGGAAAACAAGGTATAACCAGGACTTAATTATATTATACTTATTAATTAATAAGTTGTAGATGACGTGGCTTGTAATCACTCGAGTAATTCTATTTCTCATCAATTTATTTATATGTATTTAACACTTTTATCTGTATTTACCATTGTATTTTGTACAACTTTTTTTTATTATTATTATATTATTATTTATTACAAATTATAGAATAATACATTGTAGATGACGTGAAATGTAATTACTCAAACTAATTAAACAGATTAATTCTATTTCTCATCAATTTATTTCTATATTTATAATAAGTATTTTCATTAAAATTAGGGGTTTTTTTTAAATATTATACCTAAAATTGATTTTATTTGTAAAAATACTTTCAATAAATATACAAGTCAACTGAAAAGAAGCGTTGTATTTTTTTACCGTTGTAAGTTGTCTGCGTGTATATCACAATAATTTTTTTTACAGTTGTATTTTATTATTATGTTATTATTTTATTTATTACAGAATAGGGAAACAAGATATAACTAGGACTTAATAATTAATATGTTGTAGATGACGTGGCTTGTAAATGATTCCATTTCTCATCAATTTATTTATATGTATTTATTATTTTCTCTGTATTTACCGTTGTATTTTGTACAACCTTTTATATTATTATATTATTATATTATTATTATTATTTATTATAATACATTGTAGATGACGTAAACTGTAATTACTCAACCTAATTAAAGAGTGATTGATTCTATTCCTCATCAATCTATATCTACATTTATAATAAGAATTTCCATTAAAATATAAGAGTTTTTTTTCAATATTATCCCTAAAATTAATTTTATTTGTAAAAATACTTTTAACAAATTTATTTGCACAAATACTGATGTGTCACGTCAGCATAAATACCGAAATTCAAAATTATTATCGAAAATGGAAGAAACTTAAAAATTCTCGCTTCCAGAAAGCTCAGTATTTTGCAAGTTTTTTTTTAAAAAAGCAACATTTTAGTTACTTTTGATGTAAATAATATATCAGTTAGTTACTTTTTATTAAAAAAAATTATTTCAAGATAATTTTTTCTCATACACATTTTGTTGTTTAATTTGATCAAATAATTTTAAAAGAGAAATTTGATTTTCTATACTTACATACACCTAATATTTTTTCTCTAAACACATAACATTTAAATTTTGTGGGATATGACACATTTTAGATTAATTGTTTACATTATTACTGTCACACGGTAAAAATTACATTTATGCTGTCTTTGTCTTTTTCTTTTCCTTTTATACTGTAGATGCCAAAAATCACATACCAAGCCTCTATCCTCCACACCTACATACATAACTACCCCAGTAATACGAGAAACTTGAAAACAACCATTAATTCCAGCAAGATGGAACAAAAATAGAAAAATCGACATCAAATAAATAATTAGAGCAGCTCCAAGGAGACTGCAAATTGATAGTATGGTGTATATATTTGTTCCAAGGAGGCTGCAAATTGAGCATCATTTTCTAGGTTTCTCTACAGTGCACGACATATATGCCGTGCACTGTAGTCACGGCATGTTTTTTTTTGTTAGTTTTTTTTATAATTTAATTAATATTTATATTATTATATTTGTAAATTAAGAATTATTTTTTGAGAAATTTTTTAATACACATTTTTAAAAGTGATGTACGAATCTACTCCTATTTATTTCGGCACCGACAAACTTTTTTAGTCTATTTTTTTTTTATATAGTAGTGTATATTATAATTATTTAAGACATTCTGTAAAATTTAAAAAAATTTAGAAAAATTTAATACGCCGAAAATAATGCACTTCTTTAAAAGTGGTCCACTGATTTACTCCTACCTGTTTCGGCATTCGGGAGACTTGTTTAGTCTTTTTTTTATGGTCGTGTACATTATAGTTATTTAAAACATCCTGCAAAATTTAAAAATTTAACATGCCGAAAATAGAATTCAAAATTTCTGTTGCGTGACTCTTTTATTTAGATGAATACATTGTAAAAGCACCTTATAATATTTTTTTTGTGTAAATTTAAATGTGAATATCATAAATGTAGATCACCTATTCACTGGGATGAAGTGGGTGAAAGAAAGTTCTTGGGTCCCGAAGCTGTTCAGAAAACAAGTGAGGCAGTTGATAAGATTAGAGCGCGAATGCTCGCGGCTCAGAGTAGGCAGAAGAGTTATGCCGATCCAAAGCGCAGAGATATTGATTTTCAGGTTGGGGACATGGTATTTCTCCGAATATCTCCGATGAAAGGCATAAAACGCTTTGGGAAGAAAGCAAAGCTTAGCCCGAGGTTCATTGGACCTTTTGAAATCCTTGAGAGGATAGGGCAAGTAGCATAAAGGTTGGCTATGCCCCCAGCGCTGGAAACTGTACATAATGTGTTTCATGTTTCAATGCTTCAGAAGTATGTCTCAGACTCGTCCCATGTTCTGAGTTATGAAGCATTGGAACTTCAGCCGGACTTGTCATACGAGGAACAACCAAAGGCGGTATACTTGATAGAGAGAGAAAGTCTTGAGAAGCGGTGACGGTGGCAGGTGAAAGTACCTTGTGGAAGAACAAGAAGGTAGAAGAGGCAACCTGGGAACTCGAGACGGATATGTAGCAGAAATATCCGGAGTTGTTCAGGTACATTTCGGGACGAAATTTCTATAAGGAGGGGGTAATTATAATACCCGGAATTAAGAAACGGATTAGCAAAACCCTAACTAGATAATTATGTATAATGGAGGAATTATATTATTATATAGTTCAATATATGTGATTTATATGAATTTTAATATATTAAAGACCCCGTTGGTGAGCCAGGGGCATTTTGGTAATTATGACCCGAGAAGGGTAAAATGATGAAATTAATTTAATTACCTACTTAATAGAACTATATTATTATATAGTATGCCTATGTTGTCTTTTCACGTGTGTTTTGACAGGTTAGCACGGTATAGTCACAACTGGGAATTTCGAGCGGAACCGGGTTCGGGCCCGAAATGTAAATTGGATTGATTTAATTGGCATTTTATTTGATGAGTGATAATCTAAAATTATTGTGAATTATTTATGCATGAAATGACTTATTTACCCTTGTGAGGGTGTAGGTGTGAATATTAAGCCCTAAGGGCATTTTGGTCATTTGACCCCTAATTACTATGTTTGGAAAATGTGATTTTTGAGGAAATGAAATGTTAATTTCTGGCTGTGTTTACCCCTCTCTTGGCCGACCCTTTCCCTCTCTCAAACCTCTCTTAAAATTTCTTTTTGTGGCTTTGGTAATTCGTTGATTTGAAGCTTGGGATTGGAAGATTTTTGGAGCTTAGAGTTAAGAAAATTCAAGCTTTGTTTGAGGTAGCTCTTGTTGTTTTTAATTTTGTTTTCCCTATTGAATTTATGGTGTTAAAAGCTTAGAAAAGCATATGTTGAATTGTTGAGTAGTGGGATTGCATGCTCATAGTTTTGAATGGTAATCTTGGTGGGTTTTAGTATAAATTGCATAATTTGTGATGTTGTGCATGGATTATAATTGCAAGGTAGTTTCTAACTTAGAATCATGTATTTTTGAGTTGTTTTCTTGGCTGGAAGTTATTTGAAATATAGAAGTTGAAGCTCTTGTTCAAGAGCTTAAAGTACCATGAATATGCATGATTTTAAAGTGATTTTGCTATCTGAATTCTTGAGGGTTTGTTGCTGGATTTTAATGCTTGATAATGTGTTTTAAATCCTTAATATTTGCTAGCTACTGTAAGTGGATTAATTGAGAATTTGGTTGTGAAAAAGCAAGCTTGAGTTCATGGAACTTAAGGAGGAATATTGTAGAACATTGTCCTACATATATAAGAACATGAGCTATTCCACTTATCACCAAAGTGATTTATATCCTATGTAGTATGCAATTTAATTTTAAATTGGTAGTTAATTATTTATTTAGCCCTTAGTTAATTGACACTAATGTTCAAATAGCTAAAAGGATTTTAACTCAATCGAAGCAAGGGAAGTTTGTCTTCGAATCTAAGAGAGAATCTTGGTTGGTTAATCAAGATCTTAAGGTAAATTATTGTAAAAATCTTTGTTGTGTTGTTTTACATCCATGTAATTTACAAACTGGAATTTATATCTTAACATTAATTTTTATTGGAGGTTATTTACCATACTAAGGCAGTTAGACTCAAAATGAACATGTTGGGTTTATTAAATTTTTTTAGTATACTAATTGGCTAAATAAATAGCTTTTGAATATCGAAAAATACTTTACTATGTTTATTCCTTGGAGATATAATATGGCCTTCGTTATTAGGCATGATCATATCAAACTTAACTTATTTATAATTATGAGGCAAAATGCTAATATTTATTTACATATACTTTAATTTATTTTCTTAGATTAAAGTGATGATGTACATTAGTCACTATTGAAGACTGTTTGAAGTACTAATTAAATTTAATTCCTCACATATAATTAAATTTTAAATTTATTAAACATTTCCATTAAAATTAATAAAATAAATAAATTTACATATTAATCAAATCTTTACATAAACACAAAATAATAAAATAAATAAATTTACATATAAATTGAACATTTACATAACACACAACTCTTATTTGCTCTTCATTAGGAAGATGAGCATCACTAATAAAAGAACAATCATCACAATTGAAGGGAAGATGGGGCATCATAGGAAGACGTCGATGAAGATGATACTGGCGATGGAGCATTTAAGCACATATAGCTCATGTCTACTTGCAACTTCTCATATAGATAAGGTAATTGAATGTATCCCCTCTTGTATTCCTTCTCCAGTTTCATAACAATATTACTACTTAAAAACATTCTCATATATTCCTTGCAGCAATCTTTGCCTGTGCAAAGAATTTGTTGATCGGTGCTGTAAATTACACTTGAATCGTCAAATTTTAGCATATAAGCTTGGTTGCACCCTCGAAATAATCTACTTCCATATGAATCAATAATATAACAAACATGAAGTTCTAGTTTTAAGACAAAGAAGTGATCGTTCCAACCCACGACGAAATTTTTTGGCTCTGTTGTTAAATCTTTAGTTATGGTCTCCCACATATTGTCTAAAGAGAACATATCTTTCAACAAGTTGATTTTTTCAACCCCGAACATCCCCGTAACTGATCTATCTGTGCAAATAGAGACTGGTTTGATACCAGCATTTATCACAGTCTCTATATCGAAGTGATTGTTAGAAAATTTGTTCTGGCAATAAGAGGATTCGTTGCTGAGTGCTTGTCACTCAGAAGAGCCTTCGAGGATTAGGGATTCAAATTGTACCCTTGTGGGCATTAATTTTGGGTTGCAGTGAAGCCAGTGAGCAATGAATATTGCTATCACGGAACAAGCGCCGTATCCAGAAGCTAATCGGCTCGTTTGATCGAAGGAAGCAAATAAAACTGGAACTTTCAACAATGCTTCTTTATCTTGACTCAATAATTTTAGTGGTGATGACCACTCACTTAAATTTTGCTCCTGTAATCATTAACAAAAATTTATTAATGAATTATACATATACTCTAAAACTCATTCATAAATATACATAACATAATTAAAAATATATATATGTGAATCTCATAGCTAGCTAGTTGTGTTATGAATTTAATACAATAACAATAGTTTCATTTAAAAAAAAAAAATTCTATGTTATTGTTAATCTAATAATCCAAACGTTACTATAAGACATGATTTGCACAAATTATTAATATTGTATTTATTTTAAATAATGTTCCAAGAAATTTTTTAGAGAATTTTTGTTACCTTGAAATTTTCCTATCTTTCCCATATTATAAAATCTTGTTGAGAGTAATTTTTCTCTTCTGTTGTAATTTGCTTTAGTTGGTTTGATGGAGTTCCCTATATCAAAAGAAGAAAAAAAAATATTAGTTTTTATAAATTACTCTCTTTCAATGAATTGATCATATATTTTCCAATCAAAAAAAAAAAAATGAACTGTCATTGGTCAAAAAATAATAATAATAATAAAAAATCTTAAAATAACAAGATTAATAATTAATAAAAAATGGTGGTGTCATAATTTTGCTTAATCAAGTTATTGAATTAATTAACTCAAATTTTAAGTTGTACTGATAAGAAGTTTTCCAATCTAGTTTTTTGTACAAAGCATAATTAAAGTAGCCATATATATGATCAATCCATTTTCGTTTGTAATTATAAAGTCATGAGCTTAATTTGTACAGAAAACAAGAATTATTACTTTGGTTTAATTTGTTATTGCTTTTGGGGTATATATGTTATACTTTATATATCTCACTCACTACTTCACTCTCTTAAAGTTAATTAATTCTCTTTCACTAATAAATGAAGAATTCATGAATGAATTAAAGAAGAAAGAAGAAGAAGAATAGAAGAACATTTTAGTTACCATCAAGATTTCTCTGAAGGATGCCTTTTTTGTTTCCATACTTAATTACTACTTCAACTTCAATACACACTCAAATATTAATAACTTTTTTCTTTTCTCTAATTAACATTTAACACCTACGGTTTATCTATATATACCATATCATTAATATAATTCTACTCAAATTAGGTTTTATATTTAACTTTTACTTTATTTTTATTTAAAAAAAGATAGATATTTTATCAAATTTTCTCCTCACCGACATCATTTTCAAATGATTTTTTAAAATAATAATAATAATAATTTCAAACTATCATAAATTTTTACACTAACTTTGATTTTATTAGGTATTTATGAAATAAATGTGATGTTAAATGGGTCTTAGAATTGAGAGGAGCCCATATTGACACAGTTCCTCTTCATCTTCTTCCTTCTTATACAGAAAACAAGAATTATTACTTTGGTTTAATTGTTTTTGGGGTATATATGTTAAACTTAATATATCTCACTCATCATCACTTCACTCTCTTAAAGTTAATTAATTCTCTTTCACTAATAATAGATGAAGAAATCGTGAATGAATGAATTAAAGAAGAAAAAAAGAAGAATAGAAGAAGAACATTTTACTCACCATCAAGATTTCTCTAAAGGATGCCTTTTTTGTTTCCATACTTAATTACTAATTCAACTTCAACACACACTCAAATATTAATAATTTTTTTCTTTTCTCTAATTAACACTTACACCTACGCTTTATCTATATAAAGAATATCATTAATATAATTATACTCAAATTAGGATTTATATTTAACTTTTAATTTATTTTTATTTAAAAAAAGATAGATATTTCACCGACATCATTTTCAAATGATTTTTCTTATTCAATAAAATTAATTATTTTAAACTATCATAATTTAATTTTGTAAACTTCGAATTTATTGTGTATTTATGTAATAAATGTGATTTAAAATGGGCCTTAGAATTGAGAGATAACCAATAACAACAACCACTCTCTTCTCATTACCAACCTCAACAAGGGCTGCTTCCACCACTCTCGGAGTCTTTTCTGGAAACACTTCCACTCGAATTTTCTTCCCAAAAGTGGACTCATCATCATCCATTAGAGTTTCTCTAAAGACCAATGCTTCCGCTGTTTCCGACCTTGGTTTCGTCACTTCGCAGCTCAGTAATTGCATATTTGAACAGATTTAAATGTAGAAAGGTGGACAAATATACTAGATCAATAGCAAGTAAACCATCCATCCGGTTCCAAAAATCTAACATAACTTATAAACCATGTAATCATTAACAGAAGAAGTAACCAGCAATTAAAAATAAAATAAAAAACGCTTGAATCCACACATCCAGAGTGAAATACCAATTACTGGCAAGAAAATATTAAGCTTACCGCATCTATTCTCCGTTGTTGAGCATGTCTAAGACAGCGAAAGCAGCTTTCTGAAAACGTACCCTTTCTTCCTCTAAGACTCTCTTCCTATCAATAGCACTCTTTGCACTTCTCTATATACTCCATTATCCCAGAAGAGTTTTCGTCAATTTCACTGCAGATTCAGTTGAGTGGAAGCCAGTAACATAAGATATATTTTAGCAGTCAAGAGCTACGGACTATCTATGCTTGCGAAAACAGGTCATGAAAGTAAACACATTACACAAAACTACACATTTTTACAAACATGGACGGTATTCGTACTTGATCATCTTAAGCATGTTCTCCATGACCCCTTGGACTTGCTGTGACATATCTGCATTTAATAAATTTTCAGATCAAACAACTTCGCAAATGAATTCACGGTTTTAACAAATTGAAATCTGAAAGCGTACATTTAGATAACCCGATCTTACAAAAAATCGTCAAAATGTTCAAGAATTTAATGTTAGACTTTTATTTGGGTTAAATTTGATTGGTTTCATTAAAACTTGGGTTGATTGGATAGTTCTTTGCTGTGTTAGCCCATGTTGTTGGTGATCAAGACAGCCTACAACACTTACAATCAAACATGGACTATCAGCGACCTAATTTCTCAGTGTGTAGCTGAAGAAAGCAAGCTTAAAAGGGAGAAGAATGAATCTGCTAACTATGTTTCTCACCTCAAGCCCAACAAAGGAAAAGGAAAATTCAAGAATAAAAATGATGGTGCTACTAAACAGAATGGTAATGGTAAGGAGCATAAGAATAAACAGAAGAATAACAATGGAAAGTCCAAATACTCTAATGTGAAGTGTTACTTTTGTGAAAAATTGGGGCATCGGAGAACGGACTGTCACAAATTTAAGACTTGGTTAGAAAAGAAGCAAGCACAATCAGGTAATCCATTGGCATGTGTTTGTTTTGAATCTAATCTAGTTGATGTTCCTATTGATTCTTGGTGGTTAGACAGTGGTGCTACTGTTCATGTTTCTGCTTCCTTACAGGGGCTAAGGGATCTCAGGAAGCCAAGTGAGAGGGAGTCCAAGCTTAAAGTGGGCAATGATGTTGGAGTTCACGTTATCTATGTTGGAACATTTATTCTTGAATTACAGTCTCGTGATAAGATTATTCTGAACAATACTTTTTATGTTCCTACTTTTAAAAGGAATTTAGTTTCGCTTCCGCTTTTGGTTAAACAAGGATATTCTTTTCATTTTGCAAATGATAATGTTGACATTATGCTTGACTCTCGAATTATTGGAAATTGCTTTTATTCTGATGGTCTTTACAAGTTGTCATTGGCTCCTTTAGATTCCTCTTTTAATGTTGTGAATACTGTGGGTAAAAGACCTCATATTAAGGAAACATCCTTATTGTTATGGCACAAAAGATTGGGTCATATTTCCAGAGAAAGGGTTGATCGTTTAATTAAATCTGAAATACTTCCTCCTCTTGATGCTTCTGATTGGGATACTTGTGTTGATTGTACTCGTGGAAAATTGACTAAAACAAGAAAGAAGACTGCAAACCGCAGTCAATCTTTATTGGAAATTATCCACACAGACATCAGTGGTCCTTATTCCACCACGTTCTGCAGAAACAAGTATTTTATCACTTTTATCGATGATTTTTCTCGTTATGGATTCACCTATTTAATTAAAGAAAAATCTGACGCCCTTGATAAACTCAAAATTTTTCGAAATGAGGTTGAGAAACAATTAGGAAGAGTCATCAAAGTTGTTCATTCTGATCGTGGAGGAGAATATTATGGTCGTTATACAGAATCTGGACAACACATGGGGCTTTTTGCAGAGTACTTACAAGAAAATGGTATAGTTGCTCAATACACTATGCCTGGTTCACCAGAGCAAAATGGCGTTGCTGAAAGGAGAAATCGCACTCTCATGGATATGGTTAGAAGTATGATGAGTAGAACAAATCTTCCAGAGTTTTTATGGGGTGAAGCACTTATGACTGCAACTTATATTTTAAATCGTGTTCCCAGTAAATCTGTTCCCAAGACCCCTTTTGAGTTATGGACTGGGCGGAAGCCTAGTCTTAATCATCTTCGAGTATGGGGTTGTCCAGCTGAAGTAAAGATTTATGATCCTAATTTGAAAAAGTTAGATCCGAGAACAAATCGCTGTTATTTCATTGGTTATCCACTGCGCTCAAAAGGCTATCGCTTTTACTGTCCCACTCGTGGTACGCGAATTTTTGAATCTCAGACTGCTAAATTTCTGGAATTTGATGTTGCTGAAAAAATTCCTTCAACATCTCTTGAAATGGGGGAGTCCTCTAAAGGAATTTGTATTCCTATGTCATTTTCAAGATATGATAACAGTAGTCTCCATCCTACTCCAGTTGGTAATGCTCCCATTGTTGATGAATATATTGCTCCCGATATCGAAGATGATGAAGGTCCTATTATTGATGAAGGGCCTATTAATGATGAAGCTCCTATTGTTAATGAGAATCCTGTTATTGAAGAAATTCCAGTTGTGGAAGATGTTATTCAAAACAATGATCAACAAAGAGAAGTTATTCCAGAAGTACCTCCTCTAAGAAGATCTCAGAGACAAAAGAAGTCAACAAAGTGTCATGATAATTTTGTTTATCTTGGAGAAGGAGAATATGATATTGATCATTTTGTGGATCCTGTCACTTTTAGTGAAGCACTTAATAGTCCACAATCTTCAAAATGGTTAGCAGCTACGGATGATGAGATCGACTCCATGAAGAAAAATGGTGTATGGGAGCTAGTTTTATTACCTGATGGTTTTAAACCAATAGGTTGTAAGTGGATTTTAAAGGCTAAAAGGGATAAAAAGGGACAGATTGAAAGGTTTAAAGCGCGTTTAGTGGCTAAAGGCTTTACTCAAAGAGAAGGTATTGATTACACTGAAACTTTCTCACCTGTTTCCACTAAAGATTCATTCAGAATTATTATGGCCTTAGTTGCGCATTTTGATTTAGAGTTGCATCAAATGGATGTTAAAACTGCTTTTCTGAATGGAGAATTGAATGAGGAAGTCTATATGTCTCAACCTGAAGGCTACAAGGAGAAAGGAAAAGAACACTTAGTTTGCAAGTTGAAACGATCCATTTATGGTCTCAAACAGGCATCTCGCCAGTGGTACTTGAAGTTTGACAAGGTTGTGACATCGTTTGGTTTCGTAGAGAACAAGTTTGATCAGTGTATTTATATGAAGATCGTTGGGAGTCGTTATATTTTTCTTGTTCTTTACGTAGATGACATTTTACTTGCCAGCAGTGATTTGTCACTACTAAATGAGACCAAAAATTTTCTGTCTTCCAAATTTTGATATGAAAGATCTTGGAGAGGCATCCTATGTTTTGGGGATTGAGATCCATCGTGACAGGAATCGAAAAGTTCTTGGCTTATCTCAAGAAGCTTACATTAATCGTGTGCTCAAAAGGTTCAACATGGATTTGTGTAAAGCTGGTCTGTTCCTATTCTGAAAGGGGACAAGTTCACTAAGCAGCAATGTCCTAAGAACGACTTGGAAAGAGGAGCAATGAAGAACATCCCTTATGCAAGTGTAGTAGGGAGTTTGATGTATGCTCAGGTTTGCACTCGACCTGACATAGCTTTCGTAGTAAATGTTCTTGGGAGATATTTATCTGATCCTGGCCTTGATCATTGGGTTGCAGCCAAGAAAGTTTTGAGATATTTGCAAAGAACGAAGAGTTTTATGCTTGTGTATAAGCATGTTGACAATCTTCGAGTTGTTGGTTATTCAGATTCAGATTTTGGTGGTTGTGTAGATGATTTAAAGTCAACTTCTGGCTATATTTTCACCTTGGCAGGTGCTGCTATTTCTTGGAAGAGTGTCAAACAGACTTTGATCACGTCATCTACTATGTATGCTGAGTTTGTTGCATGTTATGGGGCATCTTTGCAAGCTTTGTGGCTGAAGAATTTTATTTCGGAGATACGAGTGGTTGATTCTATTTCCACACCTATGCTAATCTATTGTGATAATGATGCTGCTGTTTTCTTTTCAAAGAATAACAAGATTAGTAGTGCTTCTAAACATATGGAAATAAAGTATCTCACTGTCAGAGACTTGGTCAAGAAAGGAGACATTGTTATTGAAAATTGCAAGACCGAGTCGATGTTAGCTGATCCTCTAACCAAAGGGTTAAGTGCCGTCTTTGTTTAATAAACATGTTGTTAATATGGGCATTTTAGAATCTTTTGATCTTTTGGGTTAGTGGGAGTTTTGTTTTCTGTTTGTTTTTAGAAATTATTATTTATAATTTTCTGAATAAAGTTATGAACTACATTTTATGTTTCAATATTTTTTTATTATTGAATGGATATGTTTTCAATTATGTTTTGTTATATTCTCGAGAATGATTGAATTGAAAGCATGTGGTTCATATTGTTGTGATCATTGTCTTTTAAATTTATTTGCTTATTGACAATGATATGTTGTTGGCTTAATTATTTAAGCAAGTTTAGTGACACTTACTTATTTTAAGTGGTGTATGTTTAATTTCACTGGCTTATTTATTAAGCATCACGGTATCAGTGAAATTGAGGACTGATAAGGATATTATGTTATTTTAAATTGATCACATGTTGAACATAATTCCTTACCACACTACTAGACTTATTGACCATGTCGATTTAATACTTTGGTATTTGTGATTATGAATGTCTTTTGTTGAGCTAAAAACAATATGACTGTCATAGTTCATTATCAAAGGTTAAATTAGACATGTTGAGATGCTATCAGAGAACTATCATTTTTTAAAGTGGCCACAAATGTTTTCCTGTTGTTCAACCCATGAGTCGTTTTCAAACAAAATTATTTTGATATATAATATATATGTATTAAAATCAATGTAGCCCAAGTGGGAGAATGTTAGACTTTTATTTGGGCTTACATTAAATTTTATTGGTTTTATTAAAACTTGGGTTGATTGGATAGTTCTTTGCTGTGTTAGCCCATGTTGTTTGTAATGACCGCTCTAGTAATGTGGATTAGAAAAGGCAATTAGCACTAATTTTTATTATTTTATTATTTTAGTATTATTTGTGAATTAATTTTGAATATGGACCCCAATATTTAGAAATAAATATTAGAGTTATAATTTCTCAATTCTGGAGATTTTATTAAACTCTAGGGGTATTATTTAGCTTATATGTGAAATATGTTAATTTTGTAATTTTTGCTCGGCGACAACGGAAAATGCGATGGATGGCTAGATTGATCACATGGGTAAGTTTAGAACCCTATTTCATAGTGGGGAATATTTTAGAGAAAATAATTATCGGGATTGAGCGGGGTTATGGATTTTGACCATTTTACCCCTAGCTTTGAAAATACCCTAGTTTTAAGTTAAAGGGCATTTTTGTCATTTAAAAATAATAAGTGATAGGTGGCTGCCCTAGGTTTTTGACACCTAATCTAGTTAATTTCAGCAAGGGATTAACTTAACCCTTTTGTCTCATTTGAAGAAAAAACCAAGGAAAAGGAAAAAAATTAGAAAATTACTTTGTTCATGAATCTCTCTCTCTTTCTTGCTTTCGGCTGAGACAAACCAAGGGAGTTTGTTGTGATTTGTTGGATTTCAGCAAGGATTTCTTAGGAGATAATCAATCTAAGGTAAGCTTCAATGAACCCTTCTTAGTTTTTAAGTTTTTAAGTTAGGTTGAAATGGTATTTTGGGGTGTTAGGAGCTGTTAAGGTTTGAATTGCTTAGGGTTCGAATTCTAGAGTTATTTTGAGTTGATTGAAGTCCCTAGCTGCTGTTTTTAATGCTTGAGAATGATTTTAAGCAAGCTTGAGTTTTGAAACTCAAGCTTTGAGCTTTAATGGCATAATGTGAATTATTGGTTTGTTCTGTGATTTGTTGATTGGAAATGGATGTTTATACATTGTATAGGTATACTGGAAAGTTTGGTAAAGTTTGGGATTGATTTGAATCAAAGGGGGAAAGTTTTTGGATTTCTGCAGATGAACCGGAATTCCGGTTCTGGGTGGTCTGTACCAACCGGTCGACCGGTTGGTGACCCAGAACCGGGATGCCGGTTGGATCCGGTCTGCCTGTTGGGGATTTTTCCTGAACCCTAGTTTTGGCCAATTTTGAGTAATATAGGGTATTGCCATGAGGTTTATTGTTAGGGGAACATTTAGTTTCGGGTTTTAAGTCCCGGAAAGTGATTTGGCGAGTCACCCATCTGTGTTATCATTCTTGTGATTAGGGCATCCATCTAGCACGTAAATTCCGTTCAGGTCGGCCAGCACACTTGAATTCGGAAAACAGGTAAGAACTGTGTATAATGTATGATGTGATTATCTGAATGTGTGTATATGTGTTTATATATGCATGCTTGAATTATGTTAAACACTACCAACACTTGTGTGAGTGTATTGGTACAGTGATTGTTGTTAATTTGAGTACGATACAGTGATACCAACACAAGTATAGAAAATGCTAAGGTGTGTGGTACATCACTCAGTGATACTCAGTGATCGGGATAAACCCTACCAACACTCGTACAGCGAGGTACGTTGTGTATGTGGTATAGTGGTTGTACCCTGGTATTGAACGTTCATGCTCATCTGTTAAGCTCTGTAAATAGGTGTATGGGCGCCTATTTACAGGTCGGAAATTATATGGTATGTTATATGCATTTCTTACTGAGTCTGTTGACTCACGGCTTCGCTTCCATGTGTAGGTAAAGGAAAGGCGAAAGCCGAACAGAGTGAACCCGAGCTCGGGTGAGATTGTACATGTCAAGCGCCGCGACACAGGTGTTCGGTCTCGGGACATCTGGGAGTTGTATTTTGAAAGTCGCTGTGCGACCTGTAAATCTGTATATTTTGGAATGTATATTTAAAAAGTAAAGTTTGTAAAGTTTTAAAAATCGGGATCCCGGCACTTGTAAATATTTTATTAAATTTCAAAGTTTAATGTTTAATGCAAAAGTTTTAATTTGACACGTTTTTCGAGAAATTTCTTTGATTAGCAAAGATTGCACAATTATTGAAAAAGCACTGTAGCGTGCCTTAGCATTAGGGCGTTACAATTTTGGTATCAGAGCCGCCAGGTTTGTCTACCGAAGCTTGCTATGATATGTACAATCTTCATCAGAGAAAGCTCGGTTCACGGTTCAGTAAGCCTGTACTTGTTTAGTATCTTAAATAAATGTGATGTAAAAGCATGTTAGGAAGCATATTAGATTTAAATTAAATATATTTTCTTAAAAGAAAAGAAGTGTGTTGCCTTTAAGTTATTAAAGAGCGGTGTTAATTTTGATCGCTGTCTAACCTGCCTGGCTTATGGATTCGCAGGCTAAGTCCTATTAAATGGACGCCCCGCGAAATACAAGAAGTCAGGGTGGCATGGTTGAGACCGGAGGCGGTCAGGGGAATCCTCAAAATCCCCGTGGTCGCGGCCGTGGCCGTGGCAGAGCTCAGGGTGGTCGCCCTGTAAATCCACCTCAAGCTCCTCCTGATTGGGAGCAAAGATTTGCTGAAATGCAAGAGAGAATTCGTCAGCAAGATGAAGAGATTCAGAGGTTGAGGCAGCAGGGTCCTCCTGCCGTGCCTCCTCAACAAGTTCAGGCCGTTGCAGTTCCAGCGGTGCCAGCAGAACAACCTGTTGTTGGCAACCGTATGGAACCGTTGTATGAAAGATTTCGGAAGCAGGCACCTCCAGTGTTTCTGGGAGGCCCTGATGTGATGAAGGCCGAGCAATGGCTTTCGATGATTGAGAGTATTCTCAACTTTATGGGAGTGGTTGGAAATGATCGGGTGACCTGCGCCACTTTCCAGTTTCAGGAAGATGCCCTTGTGTGGTGGGAATTGATAACCCTCACACGGGACGTCACGCTGATGACTTGGGAAGAATTCAGGGAGTTATTTAACTCCAAGTATTACAATGAAGCGGTCCGCAGTGCAAAGCGGAAAGAGTTCACTGATCTAGTTCAGACTGAGGGTATGTCAGTCACTGAGTATACAACGAAGTTTGATCGGTTGGCTAAGTTGGCGGCAGGAATTGTACCCACGGACTTCAGTAAGAAAGAAAAATATTTAGCGGGCTTGAGTGCAAAGATCCGGCATGATCTGGTTATTACCACTACCGAAGCAACCACGTATGCAGATATGGTTGAAAAGGCTTTGAGAGCCGAGGGTGCAGTAAAATTTCTTCAGGAGCCCCGGGTGACTCCGAGTGTTGGTGGAACCCCCACTGTTCCTACCCCTGTTTATGGTAGGGATGGTGGTGACTCCACCACTGAGCAGAAAAGAAAGGTTGTTCCAGCTTCTGGTGGCTCGGGGCAAAGCAAGCGGTTCCGTGGGAACCAAGGCAGGGGAGGACGCCAGGGTTACTCTTATCCTGAGTGTCCAAGATGCAAGAAACACCATCCGGGAGAGTGTAACCGGAAGACATGCTTCCTATGTGGCATGGTGGGACATTTCAAGAAAGATTGCCCCCAGGCTAAGAAAGAGGAGCCAAAAGTTGAGGTGAAACCGGTTCCTGCTCGTGTGTTTGCCATCACCCAAGCTGATGCTGCAGCCAGTCCTTCTGTTGTGACAGGTCAGCTTCCCGTCAACAACTTGTTATTTACAGTATTATTTGATTCGGGAGCTACACGTTCATATGTGGCTACAAGGGTGATCGATCTTTTGGGTAGACCTTGTGACATTTTAGAAAGAGGGTTTGGAACCCTAATGCCTAGCGGGGAATTGGTTATCTCTAATAGGCGCATTAGGTCTATGCCGATTAGGATCGAAGATAGGGAATTGAGTACTGACCTTATAGAATTGAAATTAACTGAGTTTGATATTATACTGGGAATGGATTTTCTATCCAAGTATTCGGCCAGTATAGATTGTAGACGTAAAATGGTGATTTTTCAGCCGGAAGGTGAAGATCCCTTTGTTTATGTTGGATCGATTCAGGGGTCTCGGATCCCAGTTATTTCTGTGTTGAGAGCTAGGGATTTACTATGCAATGGTTGTATAGGATTTCTAGCGGTAGTATTTGACTCCAGCAGACCTGAAACACTTGGGCCTGAGATAGTCCGGGTGGTGAAAGATTTTCTTGATGTGTTTCCCGAGGAATTGCCGGGATTGCCGCCACAGCGAGAGATTGATTTCGTAATTGATCTGGCACCTGGAGTCGAACCTGTTTCTAAAGCTCCATATAGAATGGCTCCAGCGGAACTCAAGGAGCTTAAGTTACAACTTCAGGGGATGCTTGATATTGGGTTTATTCGACCCAGTGTATCGCCCTGGGGAGCTCCGGTTCTTTTTGTAAAGAAGAAAGATGGTTCCCTCAGAATGTGTATTGATTATCGGGAACTAAACAAGCTGACGATTAAGAACAAGTACCCGTTGCCTAGGATCGATGATCTGTTCGATCAGCTTCAAGGAAAGACGGTGTTTTCGAATATTGATTTACGGTCTGGTTATCATCAACTCAGAATTCGGGAGGAGGACATACCGAAGACTGCTTTTAGAACCAGATATGGGCACTATGAGTTTCTGGTAATGTCATTCGGATTGACTAATGCTCCCCTGCCTTTATGGATCTCATGAATAGGGTATTCAAGGATTTCCTCGATAACTGCGTTATAGTGTTTATCGATGACATTCTTGTGTACTCTCAGTCAGAAGAGGAGCACGAGCATCATCTTCGAATGGTGTTACAGCGACTTAGAGATCATAAGCTGTATGCCAAGTTCAAAAAGTGTGAATTCTGGTTGTCCGAGGTATCTTTTCTGGGTCATATTGTGGGAAAGAATGGAATTATGGTCGATCCAAACAAGGTGGAATCAGTGAAGAATTGGCCGAGGCCTAGGTCTGTGACGGAAATTCGAAGTTTTCTCGGGTTAGCAGGGTATTATCGACGTTTCGTCGAAGGATTTTCTAAACTTTCTATGCCCCTAACCGAATTGACTAAGAAAAATCAGAGATTCGTGTGGTCAGACAAGTGTGAATCAAGCTTTCAGGAGTTGAAGCAGCGTTTGATAACAGCTCCGGTGTTAGCTTTGCCATCAGATCAAGAGAAATTTACTGTGTATTGTGATGCATCCAGACAGGGTCTGGGATGCGTTCTGATGCAAGCTGACAGAGTCATAGCTTATGCCTCTCGTCAACTGAAGGATTATGAGCAGCGTTATCCAACTCATGATTTAGAGCTCGCTGCTGTGGTTTTTGCTTTAAAGATTTGGCGACATTATCTTTACGGCGAGAAGTGTGAAATTTATACTGATCATAAAAGTCTTAAATACTTTTTCACCCAAAAAGATTTGAATATGAGGCAGAGAAGGTGGTTGGAGTTAGTTAAGGACTACGATTGCGAAATATTATATCACCCCGGGAAAGCCAATGTTGTGGCCGATGCTCTGAGCAGAAAGGGTCCCGGGCAAGTGTGCACTACGATTATGATAGCTCCTCAACTAGCCTCAGAAATGGTTAGTGCGGGAATTGAGTTCGTGGTTGGGAAATTACATAATTTAACACTCCAATCTGATCTGTTGGAAAGAATCAGAAAGGCGCAACTGGAAGATCCCGAGCTAGTTAAAGTTCGAGATGAAGTGGTGGCCGGTCGGCCTAGAGGTTTTTCAGTCTCGAACAGTGGAATGTTGTTATATAAGGCTCGAGTCTGTGTTCCTTGTGTGAATGAGCTTAAGAAAGAAATACTGGATGAAGCTCACACCACTCCATATTCATTGCATCCGGGAACCACCAAGATGTATCAGGATTTGAAACCCTACTTCTGGTGGTATGGGATGAAAAGAGATGTGGTGGACTATGTGTCCAAGTGTTTAACTCCGGCCACAGATTAAGGTCGAACATCGAGGCCTACAGGGGTTATTGCAGCCTTTAATCCTTCCAGAATGGAAGTGGGAGGACATCACAATGGACTTTGTAACTGGGTTACCTAGAACTACAGGGATGTATGATTCTGTATGGGTCATTGTGGATAGATTTACAAAGTCGGCTCACTTTCTACCAGTGAAAGTTACCTATTCAGTGGATCAGTATGCTGAATTGTATGTGAAGGAGATAGTTCGTCTCCATGGAGCCCCTAAATCTATTGTGTCAGATAGGGATCCAAAGTTCACGTCGAAGTTTTGGGTGAGTCTTCAGAAGGCTATGGATACCAAGTTAAAGTTTAGTACAGCCTTTCACCCTCAGACTGATGGTCAGTCAGAAAGAACTATCCAGATTTTAGAAGACCTATTACGAGCCTGTGTCATGGACTTTGAGGGTTCATGGGTTAAGTACTTGCCTTTAATTGAATTCTCCTACAACAACAGTTACCAAAGTACAATAGGGATGGCTCCCTATGAGATGTTATATGGTAGAAAATGTCGTTCTCCTATTCATTGGGACGAGACAGGAGAAAGGAAGTACCTGGGTCCTGAGTTAGTGCAGAGGACCAACGAAGCTATTGATAAGATCAAGGCTCGGATGCTTGCTTCTCAAAGCAGGCAGAAAAGTTATGCTGATCCGAAGCGTAGAGATGTCACATTTCAGGCAGGGGAACATGTTTTCCTGCGAGTTTCACCCATGAAGGGTATTCGGCGCTTCGGGAAGAAGGGTAAGTTAAGCCCTAGGTTCATTGGGCCATTTCAGATACTTGAGAAGGTCTGGGCAGTAGCGTATCGGCTTAGCCTTACCACCAAGATTGTCACCGTTCATGACGTATTTCACATTTCTATGTTAAGGAAATACGTGTCAGACCCGACTCATGTCTTGAGTTATGAAGCCCTTGAACTTCAACCAGACTTATCCTATGAAGAGCAACCTGTTCAGATTTTGGATAGAAAAGAAAAAGTTCTTCGGAACAAGACTATTGCACTGGTTAAGGTGCTCTGGAGGAATAGTAAGGTGGAAGAAGCCACCTGGGAGTTGGAGTCAGATATGAGGACTCAACATCCAGAGCTATTCAGGTTAGATTTCGGGGACGAAATCCTATTAACGGGGGGATAATTGTAATGACCGCTCTAGTAATGTGGATTAGAAAAGGCAATTAGCACTAATTTTTATTATTTTATTATTTTAGTATTATTTGTGAATTAATTTTGAATATGGACCCCAATATTTAGAAATAAATATTAGAGTTATAATTTCTCAATTCTGGAGATTTTATTAAACTCTAGGGGTATTATTTAGCTTATATGTGAAATATGTTAATTTTGTAATTTTTGCTCGGCGACAACGGAAAATGCGATGGATGGCTAGATTGATCACATGGGTAAGTTTAGAACCCTATTTCATAGTGGGGAATATTTTAGAGAAAATAATTATCGGGATTGAGCGGGGTTATGGATTTTGACCATTTTACCCCTAGCTTTGAAAATACCCTAGTTTTAAGTTAAAGGGCATTTTTGTCATTTAAAAATAATAAGTGATAGGTGGCTGCCCTAGGTTTTTGACACCTAATCTAGTTAATTTCAGCAAGGGATTAACTTAACCCTTTTGTCTCATTTGAAGAAAAAACCAAGGAAAAGGAAAAAAATTAGAAAATTACTTTGTTCATGAATCTCTCTCTCTTTCTTGCTTTCGGCTGAGACAAACCAAGGGAGTTTGTTGTGATTTGTTGGATTTCAGCAAGGATTTCTTAGGAGATAATCAATCTAAGGTAAGCTTCAATGAACCCTTCTTAGTTTTTAAGTTTTTAAGTTAGGTTGAAATGGTATTTTGGGGTGTTAGGAGCTGTTAAGGTTTGAATTGCTTAGGGTTCGAATTCTAGAGTTATTTTGAGTTGATTGAAGTCCCTAGCTGCTGTTTTTAATGCTTGAGAATGATTTTAAGCAAGCTTGAGTTTTGAAACTCAAGCTTTGAGCTTTAATGGCATAATGTGAATTATTGGTTTGTTCTGTGATTTGTTGATTGGAAATGGATGTTTATACATTGTATAGGTATACTGGAAAGTTTGGTAAAGTTTGGGATTGATTTGAATCAAAGGGGGAAAGTTTTTGGATTTCGCATGAACCGAATTCCGTTCGGGTGGTCTGTACCAACCTGGCCGACCGGTTGGTGACCCGTAACCGGATGCCGTTGGATCCGGCCTCGCCTGTTGGGGATTTTTCCTGAACCCTAGTTTTGGCCAATTTTGAGTAATATAGGGTATTGCCATGAGGTTTATTGTTAGGGGAACATTTAGTTTCGGGTTTTAAGTCCCGGAAAGTGATTTGGCGAGTCACCCATCTGTGTTATCATTCTTGTGATTAGGGCATCCATCTAGCACGTAAATTCCGTTCGTGTCGCCAAAGACACTTGAATTCGGAAAACAGGTAAGAACTGTGTATAATGTATGATGTGATTATCTGAATGTGTGTATATGTGTTTATATATGCATGCTTGAATTATGTTAAACACTACCAACACTTGTGTGAGTGTATTGGTACAGTGATTGTTGTTAATTTGAGTACGATACAGTGATACCAACACAAGTATAGAAAATGCTAAGGTGTGTGGTACATCACTCAGTGATACTCAGTGATCGGGATAAACCCTACCAACACTCGTACAGCGAGGTACGTTGTGTATGTGGTATAGTGGTTGTACCCTGGTATTGAACGTTCATGCTCATCTGTTAAGCTCTGTAAATAGGTGTATGGGCGCCTATTTACAGGTCGGAAATTATATGGTATGTTATATGCATTTCTTACTGAGTCTGTTGACTCACGGTTTCGCTTCCATGTGTAGGTAAAGGAAAGGCGAAAGCCGAACAGAGTGAACCCGAGCTCGGGTGAGATTGTACATGTCGCGGCGCGACTCCGAGTGTTCGGTCTCGGGACATCTGGGAGTTGTATTTTGAAAGTCGCTGTGCGACCTGTAAATCTGTATATTTTGGAATGTATATTTAAAAAGTAAAGTTTGTAAAGTTTTAAAAATCGGGATCCCGGCACTTGTAAATATTTTATTAAATTTCAAAGTTTAATGTTTAATGCAAAAGTTTTAATTTGACACGTTTTTCGAGAAATTTCTTTGATTAGCAAAGATTGCACAATTATTGAAAAAGCACTGTAGCGTGCCTTAGCATTAGGGCGTTACATTGTTGGTGATCAATTGTTAATGGGCTTAGCATCTGTGAGTAAAGTCTAGGTGAAGCAGAAGTGTGGGCTTTTCTAGTTGACTGAAGCCTTTGATGAGCAGGCCCAGCCCAACTAGGGTTTTGTAGCTAAGTCCCCTCCCTAACTCTATAAATACATATTGTCTCATCACAATTGTATACCTTTTGATAATCAGAGAAAATAAACTGCTTCTGATTTAGAGATCTAGGGAGGAAGACTTAGTTGATAGTATTGCACTATCAAATTGGAGTAACTGCTGTGGATCAAACATAGATAATTGCTATGGATCAATCAGGTACACATACTCAATTATCATATACTACTATTGTGTTCTATGTTATATACAAATGATCTTGGGTTAATTGTTAATTTATCTAACATTTAAACCTAATGAATTGAATTACAAAGTTTAAGAATCGAGTTGCGCAAGATTCTAAGTAAGAGCGAGAAGAACTGACCGTAGACGAGAGATGAGAGCTGAGATTCAGGTTCTGGATGAGCTTTGATCTGTTGAGCATCGGACTGAGAATGAGATGGGGAAGCCGCCATCGATAAAAACAGAGATTTTAGTAAGAGAGAGAGAGAGAGGGGGGGGGGGGGGGGGGGGGGGGGGGGCTTATCTATATTCCTTTGTGATCAACCCTTAACAAAACTTTACAGCAATTACTGTATTCAACATACATTTATCTCAAATGATTGAAACATCATGAAAGACTATAGGCTAGAAATGTGTGACCTATTTTCCGAATACACTCTTAACAGTTCTTCTTGTGCATTACTGACCTACATGCCCAAGAAATAAGAAAGCTTTGAATCGTAATAATTCAATTTAGAACTATGACAAAAACTAATAATGAACTCAGGAAACATGAGATTGTATGTCTACAGACCATTACTCCATAAACTTGACGAATTCTCAACAGTTCGGCATCATTGTCACAATCACCACAAACAAGCATTATTGGCAGGAAGTTTTTGGTAAAACGTCCAAAGCTATCCAACTACTATGGATTATCTTTACATCTAACTAAGCCGAAAATTGATCAAAATCAGAAAAAATAACACTATTTCATTTCAAGAAATAGTTCCAAATATAAAAAAAAATCAATCAAACCATTACAACAAAAATCTCATATTTCATTTCAAGTCTTCTTAGATTTCTTCCTTGCAGAAGTTGTTTTGCCAATATTTCATATAAGAAGAAAATATTGCTGAAATTCAATTTATGTTGCTACAATGCAATGAGCAATTGAGTAAAATAGTGCTGAAATTTTAACAATCTTTCTAGTGGTCACAAATCTTTGACATGTTTAATCAAACGAAGAAATTAACCTGAGGAAGAAGCTCAAGAAACTTGGAGGTTTCTTCCACAACATCTCTGACTCAGCAACTTCTCCCACCCAACATCGGGCACCATAGATTCGCCATATGCAATCTCAGTTCCCACAGACATAACAGTGATATCAGGGGTTAACAAGGATTTCTCGGCCCTTAAAAGTTGGTAAAGAATTGGGCGATCTTCCAGTTGAAAAAACCAGAAGAGAGTCAGGGCAGTAATAGGCTTCCCATAGAGCGCTGAAGCGGAGAAGAGAGAGGTTTCGAGGGTCGTTGTGGTCGTCGTAGAAAAACAAAACTACAAAACTTTATTCATCATCTTGTCTTCATCCAATCTAACTTATTACATTCAAACTTTTGTTCCTCACAAATGAGTAAATAAACACATTCTTGTCCAAGGAAAGATTTTAGTATCATCTTCTAACTAAGAAAAGGACTATATTGTTTTCTTAATTCTAAACTTTATTGAAAGTGAAAGAACAGAGTAAACTAATCATAATCAACACAATTATAGAAAAAACAAAACCTTTATTCATTACCCTATCTTTATCCATTCAAACTTTTCTCCATCATGATTGTTTCCTCATTACAAATGAGTAAATAAACTCATTCTCGGCCAAGAAAAGCTTTCACTATCATCTTCCCTTTTCTAACTAAGAAAAAGACTACATTGAATCATTGAAATTTGCACACACAACAGACATTAATTTCTTAATTCTGGACCTTGAAAGTACAAGAACAGAGTAAATGAATCATAACAAATCAAACTTATATTCAAATGAGTAAGTGAACACATACATTCTTGTCCAATAAAAGATATCACTATCATTTTCCCTTTAGAAGAGGACTAATATTAGAACAATTCATGTGTTAATCATGACAAAATTGAAAATTACACAAAGATATAGTATTGAAAATTGATCAGTATGTATAGTAGGTAGCTATAGACAACGGTAATATTATGATTATGATTAGGATTAGGATTAGGATTAGGATTAGGATGAAGAGGATGAAATCAATTGGCAGTGGGCATTGAGTAACGGCACAAAGGGCAGAAATGACTGGTCTCCAACCATCGAACAATACAATCCTTGTGAAACACATGAGAACAAGGCATCTCAACAACCACTCTGCTGCTCATCTCAATCTCATCATCATCATCATCATCACACGAATCACCCAACGACGGCACCATCTTCTCGAAACATATGGTACAATTGCAACTACTCATCAAACCCACATCGTTTAACTCCTTGAGAGCCCTTACGGAGTCTTTCGCTGCAGGAATATTGACATTAATATTTATATTCTCCTGATTTTGCTCTTGTTGTTGTTGGTGTTGGTGTTGGTGTTGGTATTCAATACTAGCAGTTAGGGCAGTGATATCGAGACAGATATTGAGACCCAAAGCTTGGGAGTTATTAGAATAATAATCATGAATTATGGGCAAAACGTAAGCAGTAGCAATTCGTGAAGTTAATGAAGATGGGATTTGGATGGAAGGGGTGCCCATTACTCCAGCCAGAATATATTCAGTGATTGCTAAATAATCAGATAAGTATTGGGCAAAAGGAACCACCGTATAGTAGTGACGACTGTCGATGAGGCGGTGGATATCAAGGAGTATGTGGCGAAAGTTGACATGAAAGGCTATGAATTTATCATTCGTCGTCACTATTGGCCGCCGTTGTTGCTGCTGTTGTTGCTGTAAGACTGCTTCTCCATCGTTACAGACCACGTTTATGTCGTAATGACAATCAAACAGAGGCAGTGCCGCCATTGTAAAATTAAAATTCAAAATTAACGGTCACTAGGAAGCCAAAGATAACAACTTTCTTTCTGGGGGATTTCAAATGGAAGAGGAGGCGGGAGGGAAATTAAGGAAACAACTCTTGATAATGGATTCTAAGAAGAGTGTTGTTGGTGTACATATATATACAGCTGTTGTAAGTTGTAAAGGAGGGAAGAAATAAGGAAACAGTGATAATGAATTCAAATATACCAGTCAACTGAAATTTTTTTACCGTTGAATTCATAGAAACATTTAAATCACCTGTCCCCAATTTTCTATCC
The DNA here is from genome assembly GCF_029168945.1 of Cannabis sativa. Lineage (NCBI taxonomy): Eukaryota > Viridiplantae > Streptophyta > Magnoliopsida > Rosales > Cannabaceae > Cannabis > Cannabis sativa. The sequence continues at coordinate 48,579,234 of NC_083603.1, forward strand.
CATTCCTGTCCCTCCAATAATTAATTGCCACCTATTTTTTTTTTTCTACATCATTTGCTCACTTTTTGCTAAACATTTTCTCTGTTAGTTAGTTGCGTTTATTTTTTAATCTTCCCACTCACAATCTTTTCTTCATTAATTACAATATTTTATGGTTTTAAAAACATATTTACAAGAGCTCATCCATTTACTTCTATTTGCTAAGCTCGAAGGGAAGGGATTTCTTTACCGTTCTCACCCCTCAATGTATTTTGCCCCTTAAAACACTTAGCTACCTGTAAATGGTGTTTAGTGATCTAATAATTAGTCAGTTAAACAAGAGCTCATCCATTTACTTCTATTTGCTAAGCTCGAAGGGAATCATCACTTGACTTCTATACACCAGTAGAAGCTATAGATTCCATATTTATGTTCAGCACTCCCACTCAATCATACTATCATGTTCCCAAAATATACGTATCACCCTGACCCAAAAGTAGGCTTAACTAATAAATCAAAGAACATGAATATCACTCCTGAGTTGAGCCTAAGCATATCAGGATTTAGATTCTTTTAATCTTAAGATCAACTACTGATATTGACTTGGAAAGATATGACGGTAAGTTTATAATATCTTAACTAAGTTGCAATATCGGTCCAGTCCAATGTATACTCCATACATTCGAAACTAGTATACTTTACCAATGTCCTGGAAAGAACATAACACTTACTCCAAGTGTAAGTACACATCATCGCTGATTATCACATTAGTGTAAATCCAAAACACTGATGAAACAGGGACTTAGTCTTTTGATTCATATTATCACAATCACATTCCACTGTGTTGACGATACTGTAATTGTGAATAAACATATGATCTGGACTTAACTGATTTTGTGTGTATATGTAATAAACATATTAAACCATTAGCATGTAAAATTCATGCAAACATAAATCACTTCAAATTTCTTATATTGATAACTAATCAGATTGTAAAGGGTTTTATTTAGGGCACAAAACCCAACAACTTGATGAATGTGAGGTGTAATGGTGGTATAGATATATAAGCTATTATTCACTTACACATTCTTTATGCGGTACTCGAAAGCTATACAATATTGCTCTAGGTTCTTAAAAATATTTGAATAATCTAGGCACATTAATAATTAAAATCATAACTAATTTAGGGTGAAATCGAAACCTTGACAATTATTTTTATATGTTTATTCTAAAAACCTCATTTATGTTAACAGAATTCTGAGTTAGGAATAAGATCTAAACGTTTTATTATAAGTGTCTAAGTAATTTTTATAGTTGCATACGATGTAGTTATTTAGAGCTACCTATAAATTTTTAAAAAAATAAGATTTAAATATTTTGTTATAAGTGTGACTATATTTTTCTATATCGACTCTGTAAAATATTTATATTTTTTTACAAATAGTTCTAAATAACTACAATGTACATGATTATGAAAAAATTGGATTACTTTTATTTTTCTTAGATGCCTAAATAGATGGGGATCTACCAAAATACTTATTTTATAAAGTGATTGTGCTATATATTTTTTTAAGAGGAATTTTCAAAAATATTCTTTATTTAAATGTTATTTACAATTTTACGACCTAAATTTTTTATTTATAAAAATAGTCTTTTGAAGTGTTAAAATTACAAAAATATACTTTTATCAGCAAAATATACGAATACAACTTGAAATCAACCTCACGATAACTATAAATCAACTATAAAACAACCAAAACAACTAAAAAAATTATTTTATGATAACAATAATACAACTATAAATAAACTACAAAATAATTAAAAAATAGTTTATTGTTTTTACTACAAAAGATATTTTTTAAATAAAAAAATCAAAGAGTAAAAATGAAAAAACTTCCATGTTGTTGTATTTTTGTAAATTTTTTTTAAAATTTTAATCTATTTTATAAAAATTTCTAACATATATCCTATTACTAGTAAATAGTTACGTGCGAGGCACGTATATTAAATTTTATGTTAGTTTTTTTCTATGTTATTTGAAAGTGATACAATTAAAAGTTAAAGAAAAAATATTATAAGTTATTAGGTGAGATTATTATTATGTGTATAGGAAGAAATCACAAACTAATTAATCTTATAATCTTAACTTTAATCAAATAGGGTTCTAGATATATGAACAATAAATAATCACGTAAAAATCAAAAATAATTATTCGAATAAAGAATTCAATATACACAATTATATATATGAATCTCATTAATCAAAAATAATTATTCAATTTATGAACAATAATTTCTCACGCTATATGTTTCTCAATAAAGAAATCCACCTCCTCATAGTCAAAAATAAATAATACATGTAATACAGATCTTTGTAATAGAGTACCTAAAAGAAAAAAAACTTCAGTTACCATAATCGGAAAAAGTTTAAGTGAACTATAATGACTAAGAAGATTTAAATTACAAAATGAAAATAACATATCTATATGAGTATGATTTTTTTGCTATATGAGCATGATTGATCTAAGAGAAAATAGATAAACCTATAAACATATAAATATACTTAATATTAATTTTGACAAAGAAACAATTCAATTATAAACAATTCTAAATATCAGCTTGACAATTTTAACACACTAATTACTCATTAAATAACCATAATGTATACATCATGATAATTTTATTTTATTTGATATCAAATGATAGAGACTATTGAGGTTTTCAGCCATGGAAAACACACTATGATCAAAAAGTAATGCTCATTAATTGCATATTTTAAAGAAATCCAAATTTCTATGAATGTCCCTAATAAGATATAAACAATAAAGTTGTAAACTAAAAAAAAAAAAAAAGAAAGTAGCAAAATTTCAGTTAATATAAGAAATAGAACAAATTGAAGATTTATACAATACTGGAATTTGAACTCTTAGAGGTCATTAGCGAAGGGGCGAAACTCGTAAGATCCCCTAGTAGAACACTACCTTAATGATCTGAACACAAAAATTGTAGAAATCAAAATATGAATAAATTAGCATCATCAACAAAAGGAAAATTAAAGGGAAAACACTTAATAATTATGTGACAAATAATTATTAATTGAATTAATCTTATAATCTTAACTTTAATCAAATAGGGTTTATAAAAGAGGCATAAATAATCAAATAGGGTTAGAAATACGGTAATTAAAGAAAATCTAGAACCCTATTTTTGTTTTGGATTTAATGGGATTTATTTTATTTTTATTTTATTATATATAAATAAAAAGTGACCCATGAATTTCTCATAAATCATTTTATTTTTAATAATAAACCATAGGGTTGGAAATATGGTAATTAAAGAAAATCTAGAACCCTATTTTTCTGTTGGATTTAATGGAATTTATTATATATAAATAAAAAGTGACCCATGAATTTCTGATAAACCATTTTATTTTTAATAATAAACCATCTTATTTTTAATATAAATAAAAAGTCGTCCATAAATTTCTCAAAAACCAAAAATTCTGTTATATAGGGACACTTTATATAAATAGATAGAATAGATATATATTCTAATTATATGAAATTTTAATAATTATTTATTATTAATTTATTAATTGAAAAATATCTTCAAACTATCTTATTTAAATCTTCCTTTTTCTTACGTTTTTACTTTATTTTTGTTTTTTAAGTTTTTTCAAATTAAATTTTAATATATAAAGATTTAAAATGTAAATAAGATAGTTTGAAGGTATTGTTATATTTAGTTTTTGTTCTAGGTAATGTATTTCTGTTTTAGGTAATGTATTTCTGTTTCAGATTAAATTTTATTAAAAAATAAATATTAAGTGGAGGCTTACCTTACATGCCTCATGCATGTATGGTGGGTTTCTTTAATTTAATTTATTTATTTATTTTAAAAAATATTTTTTTTTTACGAATTGCTCGATGTTTTAGGACTATCATTCAATTATTATTTTTTTTTCTGTAGTATGTAACTATCATGTAAGTACTAAATATTCATTTAAAAAACTTGAGCAAAAAAAAGTGCACTAATTTTTATTTTAAAAAACACACTATAAGCGTGACATTTTTTTTTTAATTATATCGGTGTTATTTTAAAATTTTAAACAAATATAACTGAGAGAAAAATATTATTACTGTTCGAAATATTTTCAATAAGCCCAAAAAATAGTGAACTCCATTATAAGATGATTATCACTTCAAAAAAGGTGATACACTTAAAAATGTTCATTTCATCTTAGTTCAAAAAGCCCAAGTAAAGGCATAGATAAAAATAAGTATGGGGTTATTGCTTCAAATTAGTTTGAACTTGATAATTCTAATAACTCTGTGTAGACTATGTTTTTGGTGTAGTTCTTATCGTGCTGAACTGTGGTCACAAGTCGGATTAATACCCTCCTTATACTATTCTCTAAGATTTTTTGAGTTACAGTACTAAAAAACAAAAAAACAAAAAACTAACCTTCACCACAAATTATGCTCAGCTCCGCGTTTTGTCCTTGTGGCCGAGATTCGAAGGGCTCGATTCTGGTTTTCAAAATTTTCAATTAGTTTATAAAGTATAGTATATATTATATATTGTGAAACTTACTATAAAAAACCAACGTACCGGATGATGATTCCTATCATTACAAACGAACAACTCAAAGCTCAATGATCCACACTCAAACCAAAGTAGTGAAGAAAAAATTGATTACAAACGAAGAGAGACAGACTCATAATCTTTAAAGAGTAGTATGAAATAGTTAATGTACTAAGTTCGAGAAAGAGAGATTAATAAAGAAACAGTAAGAAATAGCATATATGACGAAGAATATTATGCATATAAACAAATAAGATGAAAATCATGATTTGAAAACGACCAGCACCAAATATAAACTAACAGGATGAAAATCAAATCAGGAAAGAATGAACAACACAAAACTCAATGATTCACACTCAAACCAAAGTAGTGAAAAAAAGAAATCGATTACAAACGGAGAGAGACAACCTCATAATCTTGGAATTAAGGAAGTAAACAGGATTAAGATTCATAGCAGTTAAGTAAAACAGTAATTGAAGAGTATTATGAAATAGTTAATGTAACAAGTTCAAGAAAGAGAGATTAATAAAGAAACAGTAAGAAATAACATATATGACTAAGAACATTATGCATACAAACAAACAAGATGAAAATCATGATTTGAAAGCGATCAGCACCAAACATAAACAAACATGATGAAAATCAAATCATCGTTGAAAACAAGTATAAGGAAGAAAAAAAGAAAACAACAAACTACTCATAAACCCTAAATCATAAGCTGCTCAATGATCCACACTCAAACCAAAGTAGTAAAAAAAAAGAAATCGATTACAAAGGCAGAAAGACATACTCATAATGGTGCCGCGGGATCATCACTTGATTTTATATACTGTTTGATTTTATCACCATTAATTTGACCAACCATGGTCGCTGGTATAAGATGACAGACGCAAACGACATCAGTATATTAACCAAAGCTTTGCATCGGCAGTGCAAATTTTGATGTATAAGCGAATATTTAATATCAGTTCAAATATTAATAGGATTTGTTTTATTATTATTTTATTATATATAAATAATATTTTATTATTTTATTAAATAAAAATAAAAAGTCACCTATAAATTTCTCATAAACCAAAAATTTTCAGTCATATAGGCACACTTTATATAAAATAGATACATATATATGATATGACACAAATACTAATTATTATTATTATTCACAAAAAAATCAGTAAAGTTTAAAAATACTAATTATTATTTATTTATTTATTTATTTATTGTGGGGAGCTATACCAATTATTATACAACACAGAGACTTTTTTTTAATCTTCTTTAACTCAGCAAAAAAATAATAAAAAAAAACGTTTCTTTTATCTTTATTAACACGTTAGAACATACAATCTCTTTCTATCAAGATACATATGTATTAGATGCAAATACAACTAACTAATAAGATTAATTTACATTTCTACCCCTAAAAGATGACTTAATTTCAAATAAATAAAAATAAAAATAAAATATTATTTTTCTCACAACAAATTGCCATCAAGTTATTAAACCGACTCTAGCAAGTTATATTACCTACTACTACAATTTAATTTTATTTGTCTCATATGAGGAATGTGAAACCTCAAACTCAAGTGAGGTTTTACATTAAGCCCCTATTATTATTTATTTATTACAGAATATGTGTAACCAGGACTTAATAATTGTATTATACTTATTAATTAATACCTTGTAGATGACGTGGCTTGTAATCACTCGAGTAATTCTATTTCTCATCAATTTATTTATATGTATTACCACTTTTTCTGTATTTACCATTGTATTTTGTACAACTTTTTTTATTATTATATTATTATTATTTATTACAAAATATAGAATAATACATTGTAGATGACGTGAACTGTAATTACTCAAACTAATTTTACAGTGATTGATTCTATTCCTCATCAATTTATTTCTATATTTATAATAAGTATTCCTCATCACAACAATTTTTTTTACCGTTGTATTTTATTATTATATTATTATTTATTACAGAATAGGGAAACAAGGTATAACTAGGACTTAATTGTATTGTACTTATTAATTAATACGTTGTAGATGACGTGGTTTGTAATCACTCAAGCTCATTTAACAGTGATTCCATTTCTCATCAGTAAGTATTTCTATTAAAACATAGCGTATTCCTTATGTGAGAGTATCACTTTTGCTCTTACAAGTAAAAGCATTTTTTTTATAGCCTTTAATTTTTAATCCAATTGTAGTAAAATTTTGTAGTATCTTATCACATTGTTATTTATTTTTAACTCATCTATATTCTACCCACGTGATATTTTTGGGTAACTGTAAGGAAAAGAAAAAAAATCCAGACTCATTTTTGCTGCCACCACCACCTCATTCACCGGAGTTGCCAACGAGGACACTGCAATTACATTATTTTGGGAGCAGAGAACAATAGTGATTTCTACGTGGATGATTGTGAAGGATTCAAATGGCAAACTTTGTGGGATTAAACCACTGTCAAAGTCATTCAATATTTAGATGTTGATTAATTCGACCGAACCAGCAAAAAAAGTAAATACATAAAAAAAGGGGGAATGTTAGTAGTTTCAAAGCAACAAAATATTTATATAGCTAAAGTGGCATCAATGTCCTTCAAGTTTATGACCGGCTAGTTATTATAATTAAATTATACTTATGTATGTATGTATGTATGTATGTATGTATGTATGTATGTATGTATGTATATTCATCCCTTTATATTGATATTTATCATATATATAACAGAAGATTTCCCTGCAGATGTACAGATAGGTTATACGCAAAGATGAACACAAAAACTTGCTCACAGTTTCCTTTTTATATAATTACCCGCACTTATTGAAAGCTATATAAATTATATTGGGAGGATCAATAATTATCATTTATTATAGGGATATTTAGACTCAACACGATAATGTATTGCTCTTTTCCATTGAATTTAAGTATGAAAATTTTCTGATGATCATGATGTGTTGGAGACGGTAGCTATCAAGAGCCTTTTGGGGATGATGAAAAAAACAAAATAAAATAAACTTATACTCCGTAAAATAAGCATCTGAGAAGTTTATTTTGATTTTGGAAAAAATCCCACTAACTTCTTTAATAAAGTCAATTTTTTTTTTTAAAAAAAAATAAATAATATTAACATTATTAATGTATGTATTGTATGTTCACGAACTCATTTTAATTGTATATCTCTCACTATCTTAACCAATCAAAAATAAAAGAAAATGCTCTCATAGATGAGAGCAAAAGTAATGCTCTCACTTACTAAAAATCCTTAATATATATATATATATCTTTACACTATATAATTGAATAATTAACATTTTTTTTTATGAATGTTCCACACTACTTAATCTTACCCTTAAAATATAAAGTTTGTTAAAAAATTTATCTAAAATTCAACAATTACATAAGGCTCTTTTGTTAGGTTATATTTCTTCTTTTTTTTTTTAATCTAAATTGATTTGTAGTAAAAATAATTCATATTTAATTCGCATAATTAATTTTAAAATTTTAATTTCTTTTTTTAATTTTCTTAATGATTCAAATGATTTTTAAGATCTAAATTAACATTTTAAAATTTACTAAAAAATACTAATTTTTTTTCATTTTCGTTTTGAGGAGGTTCGATTCGATAGTTATCAAAGTTTAGGAGAGCAAAGTAGCTAATTTACAAAGACTTGTCAACATATAAATGGAATAATGAGACAGAATATAACAGAATGACTAGATTCATATAAATATAAAAGTTTACGAGAAACTATGTCATTTTAAATCATAATGTACATTGTTGACCTCAAAAATTAATCAACCGATAGTGGGGCTGTATAAATCTGATGTTTGCTACGTGTTAACAACAAGAACAATAAAATATGCCCAATTAAATACTATATTATTTTCCGAGATACTACAACTCTCTTACTCCACTATGGATTCGGAATTGTACTCCTAATTACATATAACGCTCTACATGTTCCAAATATAGATACGCTATTAATTATCTATTGTTATAATCCAAATAATCAAAGATCTTCTATAGATAATTTACATCGAGTGGGGACAAATCTATCGTTCTACCCTTCAATGTACTTTATCCTTAAAACACTTAACTTCCTATAAATGATATTTTAGTAAACTAATATTATTCATGAAATAAGAGCTCTTCCATTTATCTCTGTTAAGCAAAGCTCAAAGGAAATCATCATTCCACTTCTATGTCATTATAGAAGCTATAAATTATGTATCTATGATTAGCGCTCCCACTTAATTGTACTACCACGTTTCCAAGATGTAAGTATTGGACCAATTCATTTGGTCAGCATTAACGAATAAGTCAAAAGAACACAAATAATACAGTTAAGCTAGAACCTAATCATCTCAAGATTAAGATCTATTGATCTAAGACCAACTAAGTGATATTGACTTAGAAAGATATAACAGTAAGTTTATGATATCTTATCCAAGCTCAATATCGATCCCATTCGATGTATACTCCATACATCCGATACTAGTATACTTTACCAATGCCCTAGAAAGGACATACCACTTATCCAAGTGTAAGTAAACTTAATCGTTGATTATCACGTCAATATAAATTCAGTGCACTCATAAATCATAGGACTTAAACTTTGAAGCATACAATCACAATTACTTTCTACTAAGATGACATCACTGTAACTGTGAATAACTATATGTTCTAGATATATCAAAAAAATTATATTAACCTATAAACATGAAAATAACATGTAAACTTAAATGACTTATAGTCTTCTATTGATTATATTGAAATGAGATTTATTTAGGACATAAAAATCCAATATTATTATACTTTTTAAAAAAAAATTACCCTCAAAAGGAAAAGGTACTAATAAGCAGAAATATAGTAACTTAATTAAATTAGAACTTCCCTTCTCTTCAAAACGGGACATCTAAATATGGAATAGAAAATAATTTAAGTGGTATTTAGTTGGAAGGAATGAAAATATAAGAATGGGAATAAAAATGGAATAGAATTATGTTTAAAACGCTTCGAAAAAATTGAAATTTTTTTTTTAAATTTTATTCATCTTGCAATGGAATGGTCTTTCTTTCAATTTCAAAATGGAATAGTCTTTCCATCAAAATAATGGAAAAAATATTCTATTAGAATGACATTCCAATACTTTAACTAAATAAAGGAATGGAATAAAAATTGTTTCCTTTCTATTCTATTCTATTTCATTATCTCCAACCAAATGTCACCTTACTGTAACTTAGTACATGAATTGAAGAAGAAAAACAAAATTCAAATTCACTCCATAGTAGTAGTATACTTGCAAACACAAACAAAACATGTTGAAAAATAAATATATATTATTAATTTTAAATAATTATTATATTACTAAATAATCTAGTAAAGTATTATCAAATTAATCACAAATCATTACGAATCACTACCCTGGTACATCGGTTAGATAATTTCTACGAAGCAAGAGGAGCGGCACAAGGCGCCCATAGAGGAGGAGCGACATCAGGCATCGGCAACTAATGGTGGCGCCCGACTTATGACACGTGGTCATCCGTTCATGACTGGGGGAGTGTCCATGGATGTTGGGGGAAGTCGTGGAGACAACGGTGGGACTCGCAACAACCAGGTAACCCCACGATGGGATATTAGGCCTCATTGGATTGAACTTTCTACATTTGACGGTGACAACTCAGACGGATGGCTATTGAAAGCTGGACGGTATTTTTCCATTCATCGTATGACAAATCAAGACTGTTTTGAAACTGTTGTAATTAGCTTGGAGGGAGAGGCTTTGATTTGGTTTCAATGGGAACATCGTCGACGACCATTTTGGAATTGGGAGGACTTGAAGATGCGGATGAATTGGAGGTTTTGACCTCTGCCGTTGAATTAATGTATCGAGAATTCCTTGTCCTCAAACAAGAAGGTATTGTACGTGAATATCGTAAGAGTTTTGAGTTGCTTGCTTCTTCTTTAGAAGGGATTTCAGAACAAATATTAGAATATTCTTTTATTAATGGGCTAAATTAAAAAATAGGGTATGAAGTAACCGTAATGGGCCCAAGTGGGCTGGAACAAGTTATGAAATTAGTCTAAAATGTAAAATTGAAGTTGTTGGCCCAACAAAAGTAAAAAATCTATTATACGAAGCTCTATTTCAAGATTCCGGGGAGGGCTGACTGGAAGTGGTGTGAGTAGCTTCGTTCCATGTTCAACAAATTTTAAAGATGAAGGTCGGCCAGCTGGGAATGGATTTTGACGGCTCAAGGAGACTGAAATTCAGCATAAGAAGGCTTAGGGATTATGTTTCAAATGTGATGAAAAAATTTCCCCTGGTCATCGGTGCAAAAAAAACTGAACTCCAGGTCATTATTGTTCAAGAATTCAGTAAACAAAGAGAAGGAAACATAGATGACTTGGACGAGGTTGTTGAAGAAGAAGACACCAAGTTGGAAAATCATGTCGTAGAGGTTTCCCTTAATTCTGTTATTGGTTTGACATCCTCAAAAACTTTTAAATTACGGGGACACGTTAGTTCTCAGTCGGTGGTGGTTCTCATTGATAGTGGGGCGACTCATAATTTTATCTCGAATGTTCTAATACAAACTTTGCAACTACCTATCTCAGCCACAACTCCCGGTGTCATATTGGGTACGGGACAATCAACTGAGACTCGAGGCATATGTAAGGGGGTGTCACTCACTATGAAAGGGGTGGAAAAAATTGAAGATTTTATTCCCTTGGATTTGGGCAATACTGATATAATTTTGGGTATACAGTGGTTGGAAACTTTGGGTGTGACTCACACAAACTGGAAGACTCACTCTATGATGCTCATGGTGGGAAACACAGCAGTAAGTTTACAAGGAGACTCAACTTTACATAGGACCCTTGTGTCTTTAAAAGCTTTGATGCGAAAAATTAAATAAGAGGGCCATGAATTAATTATTGAACTTGGGGCTGTTGGGTTTTATGCCCTAAATAAAACTCCATTTCAATGTAATCTATTTTATTCAACATCAATAAAGAAACAGAAGTATTTTTCATTCATTTGTGTATGTTTTGGTTCAACTTATCAATTGCTTGTCTATTTGATTTATAAATTCATCTGAAACCCTTTTCACATACTTGATCTTGTTTATTGTGTTGTCAACACTTTGGAAAGTAAACATGACTATGTGAATAAAGTTTTCTAGATTTATCAGACACAGGGTTTTACTGATATGATAATCTACAACAAGAGTTTACTTGCATTTGGAGAAATGCTATGTTCTTTCCAGAACATTGGTTAAAGTAAAGCTCAGGTTGGATGCATGGAGTATGCATCGGAAGGGACCGATATTGAACTTTGACTTAGATTTATTAAACTTACCGTAAAATCTATTCAAGTCAATATCGCCTAGTTGATCCTAGATCAAATAATCTTAATCCTGTTATGATTAGGCTCAATCTCGAGAGGCTATTCGTGTTCTTTGATTTGTTAGTTAAGCCTACTTTTAGGTCAGGGTGATACGTACATTTTGGGAACACGGTAGTGCAATTGAGTGGGAGCGCTAACATAAACATGGAATCTATAGCTTCTATTTGGCGAATAGTAAGCAAAGGATGATCTCCTTCGAGCTTGACCAAACGAAAATAAATTGTGGAGTACTCATTTCACATAAGCTGAAATATCATTTATACGGGGTCAAGTATTTTAAGGATAAAATACATAGTAGGGTGTAACGGTAATCTAATCCCTTTACAAAGGTAGATCATTCATATAGAGGATCATTGATCAAATTAGGATTATAACAATGGATAACTAATGATGTGTCTATATGGTGGAACATATAGAGCATTCTATATACTGAGAGTGCAATTCTAAGTTCTATGCGTGGATTCAACGAAAAATTAATAAGTCAGTGAATTTAGGTAATAAATTCTTGATCTGCTTATTGGAAGCTCGATTATATAGACCCATGGTCCCCCCACTAGTTGAGATAATATTGCTTGTAAGACTCATGTAATTGGTTTTGATTAATCAATTATAATTCTCAAATTAGACTATGTCTATTTGTGAATTTTTCACTAAGTAAGGGCGAAATTGTAAAGAAATAGTTTTAGGGGCATATTTGTTAATTATGATACTTTGTATGGTTCAATTAATAAATATGATAAATGACAATATTATTTAATAATTATTTATAGTTATTAAATAGTTAGAATTGGTATTTAAATGGTTGAATTAGAAAATTGGCGTTTTTGAGAAAATCAGATGCAAAAGTGATAAAACTGCAAAATTGCAAAAAGTGAGGCCCAAATCCATATTGCCATGGCCGACCACTTTTATAGGAATTATCCTCTGATATTTTCATTATTTTAATGCCAAATAATTCAAACCTAGCCCTAGTGGAATGCTATAAATAGATAGTAAAGGCTTCAGGAAAATTACACTTTTCATTCAGAAAAACCTGAGCCTCTCTCTCTACCTTGGCCGACCACTTCCTCTCTCTTTCTTCTTCCTTAAGATTTCGAAACACTTAGTGATTAGAGTAGTGCCCACACACAGCAAGTGATACCTCAATCATAGTGAGGAAGATTGTGAAGAAAGACTTTCAGCAAGAAGGAGTTTCAGCACCAAAGAATCAGAGAAAGAGATCCAGGTTCAGATTTGATAATACTCTGCGAGAGAAAGGATACAAGGGTTAGAGATCTGAACGAAAGGAGTCATATTATTCCGCTGCACCCAATGTAAGGTTTACTAAACTTTATATGTGTTTATTTCATCGTTTTAGAAAGTTCATATTTAGGGTGTTAATCAACATACTTGTGAGTAGATCTAAGATCCTGGTAAAATAATTTCCAACAACTGGCCTCAGAGCCATGGTAATTGATTTGCTTGCAATAAATTTGGACTTTAAAATGATTGTTTGATGTTTTGGATGGTATCATGTTGTATTGAGTGTTATATGATGATTGATTGATGTTTGTGAATTTTCGTGAAAAATAATTGAATATCTGTTTCTGGAATTATTTTTATTAGATAGTATGGAAAAAATTAAGCAAGTTACTTTTTACAGAACTCAATTTCGATTTAATTTGAATTAGTTATGATTTTTTGAATTTTTGAAAAATATCGGGATTGAGCAACAGGGACACGCGCGGAAATCATGCAATCTCCTCCCTGCGCTGTGTCCCCTCGCCCAAGCAACCCTATAGCGCGCGGACGTGTATGCACAGCATACCGTCCGTACAGCTCGCATTTTTTTTCTTCGTTTTTTCATGCTATTTCATGGATTTAAGTTCCGATTTTTTGTGTAGTTCTGTATTTATACATTTATTATTCCTAATTCAATTCTAATTATCATAATTAAATTAATAAATATTTTTTAAATTAATTCATGATATTAGTGTAATTTGAATTTGAAAAATACTAAATATTTATCTTTTTGCTTAATTATCTATCTTATTTTTAAATTTGATTATATCTTATTTTATTTTTTAATTTAAGGTCAGATATTAAATTTTTTTTTAAAATAATTTGACCTTATTTAAATTTAAAATAACATAACTATAATCATGTAATTTTAAATAGATGTAAGATATTTTGCTAACTTTTAAATTTTGTTATTTTATATATTTAAATTAAATCATAACATCTGAAAAAGATATTTATTTATCTTTTTTAATTTTTTTTTATAAAATAACATTAGATTTTTAAAAGTAGTTAGCAAATTTTGAAATGATATTTAGGTTGGTTGAAACCTAATTTTTCAAAATTGTAGGTTTAATTTTAAATATTATTATATTAATTTCGAAAATATTTAAATTTTATTTTATTTTATATTAATTTTCGAAAATAATTTTTTTTTATTTAATTAATTTTTCAAAATATTTATTTAAAATTAAATAAATCCTACATCCAACTATCCAGCTAACCTTGTTGGAGGAGTATATGTTTTAGCTTGTTTGTAAGTTTTTAAAACCTATTACTGCTTGATTGCAAATAGCCATGGTTAACTTGTTGACAGATCCAATGATCTGATTTTAACTCATGGCTCCCTTGGTCAAGTAAATAATTTGTAACAGGTATATTTACAATCTTCTTTTATCTGTGTATGACCTAGCAACATGATAGGATTCATCCAAATGGTGTGCCTGTGTGAGCCTATGTGTTTAATTTTATTATAGATGGATATAGGTTGTTGTTGCTAAATAAAATATCATAGTTCTTGATAGATTTTATTTAGGCCCATTTAGTTTTTGGGCCTATTCAATTAATAACAGTTGTTCATTTTAAGGTTAAATTCCTCTCTTTTGGGCCTTGTGTGAGAGTTGGGAGCCATAGAAGTGGGTACGACATACTGAACCCAGCACCCCCTCACATGAACCACCCCAATTGTGAAGGCTCATTTGCCTCATTTGAATAACTGTACTAGGTTAATTAAATTAGTTTAACCTAATAAAATTGATTAGCAACGTAATTAATTTCATTTATTTTGAAATTAATTTAAGAAAACCATAGTTTAAAGAATTTTATATTCTAAGCTAAACTATATGTATTTTCTTGTATTTAATTAAATATAGAATTATAAACATCTAGATTCTTTCTGAAGCTTAATTTAAATTTTTCATTAAATATTCCTATTTAAGTTGATATTTAGTTATCTATAACTAACCAGCTTAAATCTGAATATCTTTTGGATTTAAAATTTCAAATTAAGTTGAGGAATTTTAGGCATTGGTTATTAAGATTCTTTAGATATTTTTTTAAGTTGATAATTTTTCAAATATTAACTTAAAATGGAATATTTTCAAATTAAGTGGTTACAACTTAATTTTAATTTAATTAAGTCTAATTTGAAAAATATTTAAGTTGATTTCTTAGATTCTTCTAAAACAACTTAAACAAGATATTTTTCAAATTTGTTCCATTATATTCGAATTTTTTTTTTCGAATTTAAATAATAATTGAAATTTAATTAAAGTTGATTTTTTATTTAAACCAACTTTAATTTGTAATTTTTCATTATTATAATATGGAACTTGTTCGATATTTATTCGAATTTATTTTTCGAATTTAAATAATTAAAGTTGATTTTTTATTTAAACCAACTTTAATTTGTAATTTTTTATTATTATAATATGGAACAGATGATTAAATAAAATACATATTTTTTTTTAAATAATGAGCTTTAATCAAAAGATATTCAATCTCCATTGTTGGTCTTACAATAGTTAAATTTTTTCAATATAACCTCGAGACGCTAGACTTCGTCCCCCTATGGATGGTTATTCGTTGAACACTTTTAACACCGTAAGATTTCATTTGATAAGTGTTTTGTGAGTTTTCGTCTCTATTAGACTCTCCCCTACGGTGACTACTTAGAGATAAACTCATAAAACATGAAACAATAGTGGAAGCTCATAAAATGAGAATAACCTTGACTCTCGCCTACCGGGACAACGTTGGATTCTCATTTTGATTGAATAAAAGGTTGCTAAAATGTTTAATTTTAGATGAGCTGACTACTCTATTCAACTAATGTTATCTTTGATTCTCGCCTACTGTGACACTGTATTTCATTATGTTGGAAACCTTGAAAAATAAACTATGTTAGATTTAGTATTTTTATAACATATGTGATTATTTGTTATTTTCTGAACTTGTGTATGAATTTTGAACCAAAACCTTACTTCTGTTTTATTGATGTGTTGTAGTGCCAATAACCCTCTTCCCATTCCACTCCTAGTTAATATCTTAGCAATTGAACTTGAAGTTATAAACTCCTTGTCAGAGTAATACTTCACATATGCTCATGATGGACTTTAAATTCCAGAAAGCAGGTAAGCTGGGAATTGTTCACTCTGAAGAGAAAATAGTTCATAACTCCATAAATCCTACTACTTCAAGCTTAGTTGAGAAGATAAGAGAAAGTGATTCCACGTCCTCAAGTTATACTTCACAACAAATTGTACAATCAAGAACAACAAATCACAAACGAATAAGCAGTAATGCTTCAGTCTTCGAATCATGTGTGTTAGAGAATGATAAATCCATTTGGATTCTTGATTATGGGTCTACAAACCATGTAAGTTGTTCATTACAATTGCTTGAGAATTGGAATCATTTGAAATCCGGAGAGTTGAAACTTAAAGCTGGTAATGGCGAAATGGTTTCGGTTAGAGCTAGAGGAAAAGCCAAACTCAAGTTTCAAAACAGAATTTTGGAATTAGACAATGTCTTATACATTCCAAATTTCAGTAGAAACTTGGTTTCTGTTTCATGATTACAATTGCAACAATACAAATTAGATTTTTCGAGTTCTGGTTCTACCATTTCTCAAAATGACATTCAAATTTGTGTTGCATCCATGGAACAGGGGCTTTATGTTCTTAGACCAGAAACACCATTTGCCCTACATAACGAACTTTTTAAAGTAGCTAAACCTAGAAACCACAAAAAGCAAAAGATCGATGATGATAATGAAACATATCTATGGCATTTACGTTTAGGTCATATAGGCTTTGATAGACTCAATAGGCTAACCAAGGACGGTCCATTGAAAAATGTCGTCTTAGGTGAATTGCCAGTATGCGAGTCCTGCCTGAAAGGAAAAATGACTAAACGTTCTTTCTCTGCAAAGGGAGAGCGTGCCAAACAACCCCTAGGGTTAGTGCATTCCGATGTCTGTGGACCTTTGAATGTAAAAGCTCGAGGTGGTTATGAGTATTTTGTCACTTTCATTGACGATTACTCTAGATATGGACATATTTACCTTATGCGTAAGAAATCTGAAACATTTGCAAAGTTTCAGGAATTTCATGCATTGGCTCAAAACCAATTAGGTAAATCATTAAAGATCTTGCGAACTGATAGGGGTGGAGAATATATGGATATGCAGTTCAAAGATCATTTAATTGAACTTGGAATTGAATCCCAATTAACCATCCCTAGCACTCCACAGCAAAATGGAGTTGTAGAAAGACGGAATCGCACGCTTTTGGAAATGGTTAGGTCCATGCTTAGTTTTTCAACTCTACCTACGTCCTTCTGGGGATATGCAATTCAGATGGCAACCGACATTTTAAATGTTGTTCCATCTAAATCAATCCCTAAGACACCCTTAGAACTATGGATTGGTCGTACACCTAGTTTACGCCATTACAGAATCTGGGGGTGCCCTGCTCATGTCTTAAGAAAGAAAGACGGCAAACTTGAGTCACGAACTGAAGTTTGCATGTTTGTCGGAAATTCTAAAGAGACTAGGGGTGGACTATTTTATAGTCGCAAGGATGATAAAGTGTTTGTTTCTACAAATGCAACTTTCCTTGAAGATGACTATATTAAGAATTTCAAATCACAAAGTAAAGTAGTGTTGGAGGAAATGCTTTCAGATATAAGTCCTTCCGATGTTCCGTCCTCTTCCACTCGTGAAGAGGACAATCCCACTCCCTCAGTCGAACCAACTGAGAGAACTACTGCTAAAGTTTCTGTTCAGAAGATCACCGCTCCTCGTCGTAGTGGGAGGGTTTCAACAAAACCAGCTCGTTATGGCTTGGATGGTGAAATCAATATGGTCGTTGGTGACGGTATTGAAGACGATCCATTAACCTATAAACAGGCAATGGCTAGTCCGCAACGGAAACGATGGTCGGCCGGCATGGATTCAGAAATGGATTCCATGAAAAAGAACAAAGTCTGGGAATATGTAGACGCACCTGACGACTATCATCCGATAGGATGCAAGTGGATTTACAAGAAGAAAAGAGGAGCTGGAGGCGAAGTCGAAACTTTTAAAGCTAGACTTGTAGCCAAAGGTTATACCCAAAGAGAAGGCGTGGACTATGAGGAAACTTTTAGTCCTATTGCCATGCTCAAATCCATCCGAATTCTTCTCTCCGTAGCTGCTGCTTTCGATTATGAAATCTGGCAAATGGATGTCAAGACTGCCTTCCTTAATGGGGTACTTGAAGAAACCATCTATATGGAGCAACCAGAAAAGGCTATGTTCTTCCAGGGCAGGAAAAGAAAGTTTGCAAACTAAATAGGTCTATCTATGGACTTAAGCAAGCTTCTCGCTCATGGAACAAAAGGTTTGATGAAATCATCAAGACCTACGGCTTTCTTCAAAATGAAGATGAACCTTGTGTTTACCAACTCAAGGAAGACCAAGTAGTAGAATTCCTGGTCCTTTATGTTGATGACATTTTGATTATTGGAAACAATATCAAGAAAATGACTCACATCAAGGAATGGCTCAACACTCAATTCGATATGAAAGATTTAGGTGAAGCAGCCTATGTTCTTGGTATTCAGATTATCAAAAACCGGAAGAACAGATCTCTTGCTCTCTCTCAAACAACCTACATTGATAAAGTTTTAGAGAGATTCTCCATGAACAACACCAATGGGGCAAACATGCCTTCTAGATATGGTATTCGTCTATCTAAGGAACAGTCTCCTACTGATCCTCAAGAGATAGAGGACATGGCGAAAATTCCCTATGCTTCGTTAGCTTGGAAGTCTAATGTATGCAATGTTATGCACTAGACCTGACATCTGATATGCAGTGGAATCGTGAGCAGTATCGATCTAATCCAGACAGAACATTGGAATGCAGTTAAGTATATTCTGAAATACTTAAAGAGTACAAGGAATCTTGTGTTAGTCTACAAGGGTGGTGCTTTACATCCCATATGCTACACTGATTCAGATTTCCAGGCAAGTCTTGAAGATAGGAAATCTACATCTGGGATGGTGTTTACTCTTGGCGGTGGAGCAGTGGTTTGGAGAAGTGCAAAACAAACCGCGATATCGGACTCGACTATGGAAGCTGAATACATAGCTGCAGCCGAAGCTGCTAAAGAACTTGTCTGGCTAAGAAAGTTCTTCACCAGCATCGGTGTCGTACCTGAAATGGAAAAGTCTCTGGTCCTACTTTCTGATAATAATGGAGCGATAACTAACAGTAAGGAACCTCGAAGCCAAAAGAGAAGCAAACACATTGAAAGGAAGTATCATATTATTAGAGAATACGTGGCAAGAGGGGATGTACTAGTTGAGAAAGTGGACACAGAGGACAACCTAGCTGATCCATTCACCAAAGTCTTGGCCGTGACTGCATTTGAAAAGCACCGTCAGAATTTAAGATTAATTGATATGTACTCATTAGTTTTATATTAGTGCAAGTGGGAGTTTGTTGGGTTTTATGCCCTAAATAAAACTCCATTTCAATGTAATCTATTTTATTCAACATCAATAAAGAAACAGAAGTATTTTTCATTCATTTGTGTATGTTTTGGTTCAACTTATCAATTGCTTGTCTATTTGATTTATAAATTCATCTGAAACCCTTTTCACATACTTGATCCTGTTTATTGTGTTGTCAACACTTTGGAAAGTAAACATGACTATGTGAATAAAGTTTCCTAGATTTATCAGACACAGGGTTTTACTGATATGATAATCTACAACAAGAGTTTACTTGCATTTGGAGAAATGCTATGTTCTTTCCAGAACATTGATTAAAGTAAAGCTAGGGTTGGATGCATGGAGTATGCATCGGAAGGGACCGATATTGAACTTTGACTTAGATTTATTAAACTTACTGTAAAATCTATTCAAGTCAATATCGCCTAGTTGATCCTAGATCAAATGATCTTAATCCTGTTATGATTAGGCTCAATCTCAGGAGGCTATTCGTGTTCTTTGATTTGTTAGTTAAGCCTACTTTTAGGTCAGAGTGATACGTACATTTTGGGAACACGGTAGTGCAATTGAGTGGGAGCGCTAACATAAACATGGAATCTATAGCTTCTATCTGGCGAGTAGTAAGCAAAGGATGATCTCCTTCGAGCTTGACCAAACGAAAATAAATGGTGGAGTACTCATTTCACATAAGCTGAAAGATCATTTATACGGGGTCAAGTGTTTTAAGGATAAAATACATAGTAGGGTGTAACGGTAATCTAATCCCTTTACAGTGTAGATCATTCATATAGAGGATCATTGATCAAATTAGGATTATAACAATGGATAACTAATGATGTGTCTATATGGTGGAACATATAGAGCATTCTATATACTGAGAGTGCAATTCTAAGTTCTATATGTGGATTCAACGAAGAATTAATAAGTCAGTGAATTTAGGTAATAAATTCTTGATCTGCTTATTGGAAGCTCGGTTATATAGACCCATGGTCCCCCCACTAGTTGAGATAATATTGCTTGTAAGACTCATGTAATTGGTTTTGATTAATCAATTATAATTCTCAAATTAGACTATGTCTATTTGTGAATTTTTCACTAAGTAAGGGCGAAATTGTAAAGAAAGAGTTTTAGGGACATATTTGTTAATTATGATACTTTGTATGGTTCAATTAATAAATATGATAAATGACAATATTATTTAATAATTATTTATAGTTATTAAATAGTTAGAATTGGCATTTAAATGGTTGAATTAGAAAATTGGCGTTTTTGAGAAAATCAGATGCAAAAGTGATAAAACTGCAAAATTGCAAAAAGTGAGGCCCAAATCCATATTGCCATGGCCGGCCACTTTTATAGGAATTATCCTCTGATATTTTCATTATTTTAATGCCAAATAATTCAAACCTAACCCTAGTGGAATGCTATAAATAGATAGTGAAGGTTTCAGGAAAATTATACTTTTCATTCAGAAAAACCTGAGCCTCTCTCTCTACCTTGGCCGACCACTTCCTCTCTCTCTCTTCTTCCTTAATATTTCAAAACACTTAGTGATTAGAGTAGTGCCCACACACAGCAAGTGATACCTCAATCATAGTGAGGAAGATCGTGAAGAAAGACTTTCAGCAAGAAGGAGTTTCAGCACCAAAGAATCAGAGAAAGAGATCCAGGTTCGGATCTTGATAATACTCTGCGACAGAAAGGATACAAGGGTTAGAGATCTGAACGGAAGGAGTCATATTATTCCGCTGCACCCAATGTAAGGTTTACTAAACTTTATATGTGTTTATTTCATCGTTTTAGAAAGTTCATATTTAGGATGTTAATCAACATACTTGTGAGTAGATCTAAGATCCTGGTAAAATAATTTCCAACAGGGGCTGCCTCCATTGAGAACGGGAATGATGAAATACCTACTGAAATTAAAAAAGTATTGAGTGAGGCCAAAGAAAACTTTGAAATGCCAACAAGACTTCCACCATTTCGAGGCCACGAGCATTCTATTGTCTTACGAGAAGGTACATCGCCAATAAGTGTTCGTCCATACCAGTATCCACAAGCCCACAAGGATGTCATTGAACAATTGGTGAAGAAGATGTTAGCTACAGGCATTGCTCAATCGAGCGTCAGCCCGTTCTCTATACTGGTGTTGTTAGTTCGCAAAAAGGATGGGAGTTGGCAGTTTCGTATGGACTACCGTGCCTTGAACTGTGAGACAGTACCCAATAAGTTTCCAATTCCTGTTATTGATGAGCTATTAGATGAAATCCATAGAGCCACTATCTTTTCGAAGCTCGATTTGAAATCGGGAGATCACCAAATCAGAGTGAAGCCTTCCGAGGTGCCTAAGATGGCTTTTCGGACTCATGATGGACATTATGAGTTTCTAGAAATGCCATTTGGTCTTACTAACACCCCGACCACCTTCCAATAGGACTGAACATTTTGAGCGGGATTGACCCGAACCCGAACCGGTGAACTCGCAAATTTTTTTTTAAAAAAAATATTCGTGCGGGTTGGATTTTTATGGGTACCGGGCTTCGGGTTGAACCCGCCATCCCGCAATTTAAATATATTATATATATTTTTATTTTTTTTTATTACAGTTTATATATATTAAATTATTAATTAAAAAAAACAAAACCTAAAAGATAACACTAACCACCAAATTATTATATATAGTTTTTGTGAGTTTTTGGGTTTGAATTTGATTCTCATTATTCTGTTTATGTGTCAATACTCAATAGTTGTTGGGAGAAACTACAAAATTAAACCACCAAATTATATATACATGAAGGTATTGTTGTTTATAATAGTATTGATATTGTGCATGTTTTGTATACTATAATAGTAATATTTTGTTGTTATATTATATATGTTTAATTTCATAAATAAAAAAATAAAAGAAATAAAAGAAATAATTATTTGAATAAAAAAATTAATTTTTTAAAGAGTTGACCGAGTTGACCGGGTCAACCCGCCAACCCGATCAACCCAGTCAACCGAAACCCGCCAACCCGTTAACCCGCCAACTTGTGCCTATTCGGGTCTGGGTTCGGTTTCATTTTTTTGAACCCGAAACCCGTGAACACGAAACCTACGAACCCGAAACCCGGTAAACACTCCTAATGTTCAGCCTTACCTTCCAGTCATTGATGAATGAGGTATTTCGTTCCCATTTCTGTCAATTTGTCTTAGTGTTTTTTGATGACATTTTGGTGTATAGTAGCAGCTTAAGCAATCATGTGCGAAACCTTTCCAAAGTTCTTCAACTCTTGTCCTAACACAAGCTTTACGCTCATCTCAAAAAATGTTCATTTGCTCATCAAAAATTGGATTACTTGGGTCACATAATTTTGAGGGAAGGAGTAGCGGTGGACCAATCCAAGATTCAAGTTATGTTAGAGTGGCCTGAACCCAAGAACATCAGGGAGTTACGAGGTTTCTTGGGCTTAATAGGTTATTGCAAATTTGTTAAAGGGTATAGTGAAATGGCTTGGCCATTGAGGGAGCAATCGAAGAAGGACAAATTTGGATGGAATGAGGCTACAACTATCGCTTTGGTAGCACTTAAGCAAACTATGACCATGGTGCATATGCTGGCTTTGCCCGATTTTGACCAACGCTTTGTAGTGGAAATTGATGTGTCAAGATACGGCGTTGGGGTTGTTTTGATGCAAAACCAGCGACATGTGGCTTATTACAGTCAAGTTTTGGGACATCAAGCAAGGTTGAAGCCTATTTATGAAAAGGAGTTGATGACAATTATATTTGCAATCCAAAAATGGGGGCCATATTTGTTGGGAAGACAGGTGTGGACTGATCAACAAAGTTTAATGTTCCTACTCGAACAACGTATTGTTGCCCCAGAATACTAGCGTTGGATGGTTAAGCTCATGGGGTACGATTTTGAGATTCAGTACAAGCCAGGGGTGGGAAATTGAGTTCGTGATGCTTTATCAGGAGTTCACCAACCAGCTGAATTTAAAAATCTGCTTGTTTCTCAAGGTATTGAATGGGTAGAAGTGCAACATGAAGTGAAAAAAGATTCGTTTTTAACTATAATGGTTGCTGATTTACAACAGGGGAGGTCGAGGGCAGCTAGATTTTCTTTGGAGCATGGGAAATTAATGTACAATGGGCATTTGATATTGTCCAAAGATATCTCACTTATTCCTACTATATTGCGAGAATACCACCATTTGGGTGGACATTCAAGTGAGAATAAAACTTTTCGTAGGATTGTTTCTGATTTTTATTGGGTGGGAATGAGAAAAGTGGTGGTTGATTGGGTATGAGAATGTGAAGTGTGCCAGAAACATAAGACTATGAATACTTCTCCTGAGGGTTTGTTGTAGCCTATAGCATTACCCTCGCTGGTTTGGGATGAATTGACTATAGATTTCATAGAAGGGTTACCCCGTTCACACGGCATGGACTCTAGGGCTGTACATAAACTTTTGTAAACTACCAAACCCGAATAATCCGTCCAAACCAAATCGAGATAACCCGACAAAAATATAACCCGTCCAATCTTTATATTAGGCGGGTTGAAAATAATACTAACCCTCCCAATCAACCCGAGCTAACACGACCAACACGATTAAGAGAGTTTTTTTTATATATATATTTATTATTTATATTTATGTATCATATAATTTATATGACTATTTAAAAAATATAAAGTTGAAACTAATATGATTTTTTATGGTGATTGATTTGAACTTTGAATTCAATATATATATATATATATATATATATATATGTTTGTCTCATTATTACATTTAACTAAAATATAACAATGGAATGTAGAAATAAAAAAAATATATTAGTGGTCGGTTTGGACGGGTTAACCCGACCAAACCGACTAATTTCGGGCGAGTTACTATTTTTTTTTTCTTAATTGCAGGTTACAGTTAGAATTTTATAACCTTGTGGGCGTGATCCTCCAGTGCTTCTTCGTTACCAAAAGAATGCTACTCCGGTGTCTTCGGCGGATGAAATGTTAGAAGAGCGAGATGCGCAGCTAGATGACCTTAAAATGCACTTACCTTCGAGCTCAACAGAAAATGAAGGATGTGGCAGATAAAAACAAAAGGGATGAACAGTTTTCAGTTGACAAAAAGGTGTTTGTCAAGCTCAAACCTTATCGACAGAAATCCTTGGCTTCCCGACGCAATGAGAAACTGTCACCTTGTTTTTATGGACCATTTGATGTTTTCGCACGAATAGGGACTGTTGCCTATAAGCTTGCACTACCAGCCACTTCCTCGGTGCATCCCGTGTTCCTTGTTTCACAGTTGCAGCGTGCTCATGGGGTGACTCACTCTTCTTCATTACTACCACCATAACTCAATCCTGATTTGGATATGACAGTTGAGCCAGCTGAAGTTTTAGGTGTACGAAACACTCAATCTAATGGAATGGGAGAAATGGAGGTCTTAATCTTATGGAAGGACCTGCCAATGTTTGAAGCTACTTGGGAAAACTACAACAACTTGCTACAGCAATTCCCATAATTCCACCTTGAGGACAAGGTGAAAGTTTGGGCAGCAGGTAAAAATAAGCCATCAATTCGTATACCTATGCTAGAAGATCTAACAGTAATTGAGATGAGTTATTTAGGGAAGTTTATGATTTGTTTTGCCTAATGATTTAATTGGAATTATTTGTTTCTGTTTTTGTGATTAGCTTTGTTTGGAAAGTTAGAGAATTAAAATAGGTTAGACTTTTGGAGAGAAACCAGGTCTCTCGAATGTCTGGGCAATTTCTTATTTTCAGTAAATACTCTCTGTTTCTCTATATATCTTTCTGGTTTGGATCGATACACTTCTGGTGTGTATCAAGATCACTCAATAAAAGTGTGCATGAATTGCATATTTGAACAGATTTAAATGTAGAAAGGTGGACAAATATACTAGATCAATAGGAAGTAAACCATCCATCCGGTTCCAAAAATCTAACATAACTTATAAACCATGTAATCATTAACAGAAGAAGTAACCAGCAATTAAAAATAAAGTAAAAAACGCTTGAATCCACACATCCAGTGTAAAACTATTTAGGTCATTCTTATTTCTGCTTTCTATATTCCTTTGTGATCATCCCTTAACAAAACTTTACAGCAATTACTGTATTCAACATATTTATCTCAAATGATTGAAACATCATGAAAGACTATAGACTATAGAGTGATAAGGTATAGAAACAAAATGAATCTCTTAACTTACCCCTCCTTTCTTTAAACGCTCTGATAGAACAACAATTATCTTGAGCGCTTTAACCTTCTCTACATTAAAAGCTAACCTTGTTTTGTAAACCTTTTTAACTAGTTGTAAATAATTGTAGAAATTGATATTCAAAATATAACACTTGAAAACAAGAAATAGTTCAAAAAAACAATCAAACCATTACAACAAAAATCTCATATTTCATTTCAAGTCTTCTTAGATTTCTTCCTTGCAGCAGTTGTTTTGCCAATTCTTTTGCCAATATCTCATATAAGTAGAAAATATTGCTGAAATTCAATTTATGCTGCTACAATGCAATGAGTAATTGAGTAATATAGTGCTGAAAATTTTAACAATCTTTTTAGTGGTCACAAATCTTTGACATGTTTAATCAAAGGAAGAAATTTACCTGAGGAAGAAGCTCAAGAAACTTGGAGGTTTCTTCCACGACAATGCCTCTGTCCCACCTCTGATTCAGCAACTGCTCCCACCCAACATCGGGCACCATAGATTCGCCATAGGCAATCTCAGTTCCCACAGACATAACAGTGATATCAGGGGTTAACAAGGGTTTCTCGGCCCTTAAAAGTTGGTAAAGAATTGGGAGATCTTCCAGTTGAAAAAACCAGAAGAGAGTCAGGGCGGTATTAGGCTTCCCATAGAACTTTGAAGCGGAGAAGAGAGGTTTCGAGGGTCGTTGTGGTCATCGTAGAAAAACAAAGCTACAAAACTTTATTCATCATCTTATCATCTTCTAACTAAGAAAAGGACTATATTGTTTTCTTAATTCTAAACTTTATTGAAAGTGAAAGAACAGAGTAAACTAATCATAAGTTAGAGATAAACAAGCCTGATCAACACAATTATAGAAAAAACAAAACCTTTATTCATTACCCTATCTTTATCCATTCAAACTTTTCTCCATCATGATTGTTTCCTCATTACAAATGAGTAAATAAACTCATTCTCGGCCAAGAAAAGCTTTCACTATCATCTTCCCTTTTCTAACTAAGAAAAAGACTACATTGAATCATTGAAATTTGCACACACAACAGACATTAATTTCTTAATTCTGGACCTTGAAAGTACAAGAACAGAGTAAATGAATCATAACAAATCAAACTTATATTCAAATGAGTAAGTGAACACATACATTCTTGTCCAATAAAAGATATCACTATCATTTTCCCTTTAGAAGAGGACTAATATTAGAACAATTCATGTGTTAATCATGACAAAATTGAAAATTACACAAAGATATAGTATTGAAAATTGATCAGTATGTATAGTAGGTAGCTATAGACAACGGTAATATTATGATTATGATTAGGATTAGGATTAGGATTAGGATTAGGATGAAGAGGATGAAATCAATTGGCAGTGGGCATTGAGTAACGGCACAAAGGGCAGAAATGACTGGTCTCCAACCATCGAACAATACAATCCTTGTGAAACACATGAGAACAAGGCATCTCAACAACCACTCTGCTGCTCATCTCAATCTCATCATCATCATCATCATCATCACACGAATCACCCAACGACGGCACCATCTTCTCGAAACATATGGTACAATTGCAAGTACTCATCAGACCCACATCGTTTAACTCCTTGAGAGCCCTTATGGAGTCTTTCGCTGCAGGAATATTGACATTAATATTTATATTCTCCTGATTTTGCTCTTGTTGTTGTTGGTGTTGGTATTCAATACTAGCAGTTAGGGCAGTGATATCGAGACAGATATTGAGACCCAAAGCTTGGGAGTTATTAGAATAATAATCATGAATTATGGGCAAAACGTAAGCAGTAGCAATTCGTGAAGTTAATGAAGATGGGATTTGGATGGAAGGGGTGCCCATTACTCCAGCCAGAATATATTCAGTGATTGCTAAATAATCAGATAAGTATTGGGCAAAAGGAACCACCGTATAGTAGTGACGACTGTCGATGAGGCGGTGGATATCAAGGAGTATGTGGCGAAAGTTGACATGAAAGGCTATGAATTTATCATTCGTCGTCACTATTGGCCGCCGTTGTTGCTGCTGTTGTTGCTGTAAGACTGCTTCTCCATCGTTACAGACCACGTTTATGTCGTAATGACAATCAAACAGAGGCAGTGCCGCCATTGTAAAATTAAAATTCAAAATTAACGGTCACTAGGAAGCCAAAGATAACAACTTTCTTTCTGGGGGATTTCAAATGGAAGAGGAGGCGGGAGGGAAATTAAGGAAACAACTCTTGATAATGGATTCTAAGAAGAGTGTTGTTGGTGTACATATATATACAGCTGTTGTAAGTTGTAAAGGAGGGAAGAAATAAGGAAACAGTGATAATGAATTCAAATATACCAGTCAACTGAAATTTTTTTACCGTTGAATTCATAGAAACATTTAAATCACCTGTCCCCAATTTTCTATCCCATTCCTGTCCCTCCAATAATTAATTGCCACCTATTTTTTTTTTTCTACATCATTTGCTCACTTTTTGCTAAACATTTTCTCTGTTAGTTAGTTGCGTTTATTTTTTAATCTTCCCACTCACAATCTTTTCTTCATTAATTACAATATTTTATGGTTTTAAAAACATATTTACAAGAGCTCATCCATTTACTTCTATTTGCTAAGCTCGAAGGGAAGGGATTTCTTTACCGTTCTCACCCCTCAATGTATTTTGCCCCTTAAAACACTTAGCTACCTGTAAATGGTGTTTAGTGATCTAATAATTAGTCAGTTAAACAAGAGCTCATCCATTTACTTCTATTTGCTAAGCTCGAAGGGAATCATCACTTGACTTCTATACACCAAGTAGGCTATAGATTCCATATTTATGTTCAGCACTCCCACTCAATCATACTATCATGTTCCCAAAATATACGTATCACCCTGACCCAAAAGTAGGCTTAACTAATAAATCAAAGAACATGAATATCACTCCTGAGTTGAGCCTAAGCATATCAGGATTTAGATTCTTTTAATCTTAAGATCAACTACTGATATTGACTTGGAAAGATATGACGGTAAGTTTATAATATCTTAACTAAGTTGCAATATCGGTCCAGTCCAATGTATACTCCATACATTCGAAACTAGTATACTTTACCAATGTCCTGGAAAGAACATAACACTTACTCCAAGTGTAAGTACACATCATCGCTGATTATCACATTAGTGTAAATCCAAAACACTGATGAAACAGGGACTTAGTCTTTTGATTCATATTATCACAATCACATTCCACTGTGTTGACGATACTGTAATTGTGAATAAACATATGATCTGGACTTAACTGATTTTGTGTGTATATGTAATAAACATATTAAACCATTAGCATGTAAAATTCATGCAAACATAAATCACTTCAAATTTCTTATATTGATAACTAATCAGATTGTAAAGGGTTTTATTTAGGGCACAAAACCCAACAACTTGATGAATGTGAGGTGTAATGGTGGTATAGATATATAAGCTATTATTCACTTACACATTCTTTATGCGGTACTCGAAAGCTATACAATATTGCTCTAGGTTCTTAAAAATATTTGAATAATCTAGGCACATTAATAATTAAAATCATAACTAATTTAGGGTGAAATCGAAACCTTGACAATTATTTTTATATGTTTATTCTAAAAACCTCATTTATGTTAACAGAATTCTGAGTTAGGAATAAGATTTAAACGTTTTATTATAAGTGTCTAAGTAATTTTTATAGTTGCATACGATGTAGTTATTTAGAGCTACCTATAAATTTTTAAAAAAATAAGATTTAAATATTTTGTTATAAGTGTGACTATATTTTTCTATATCGACTCTGTAAAATATTTAAATTTTTTTACAAATAGTTCTAAATAACTACAATGTACATGATTATGAAAAAATTGGATTACTTTTATTTTTCTTAGATGCCTAAATAGATGGGGATCTACCAAAATACTTATTTTATAAAGTGATTGTGCTATATATTTTTTTAAGAGGAATTTTCAAAAATATTCTTTATTTAAATGTTATTTACAATTTTACGACCTAAATTTTTTATTTATAAAAATAGTCTTTTGAAGTGTTAAAATTACAAAAATATACTTTTATCAGCAAAATATACGAATACAACTTGAAATCAACCTCACGATAACTATAAATCAACTATAAAACAACCAAAACAACTAAAAAAATTATTTTATGATAACAATAATACAACTATAAATAAACTACAAAATAATTAAAAAATAGTTTATTGTTTTTACTACAAAAGATATTTTTTAAATAAAAAAATCAAAGAGTAAAAATGAAAAAACTTCCATGTTGTTGTATTTTTGTAAATTTTTTTTAAAATTTTAATCTATTTTATAAAAATTTCTAACATATATCCTATTACTAGTAAATAGTTACGTGCGAGGGACGTATATTAAATTTTATGTTAGTTTTTTTCTATGTTATTTGAAAGTGATACAATTAAAAGTTAAAGAAAAAATATTATAAGTTATTAGGTGAGATTATTATTATGTGTATAGGAAGAAATCACAAACTAATTAATCTTATAATCTTAACTTTAATCAAATAGGGTTCTAGATATATGAACAATAAATAATCACGTAAAAATCAAAAATAATTATTCGAATAAAGAATTCAATATACACAATTATATATATGAATCTCATTAATCAAAAATAATTATTCAATTTATGAACAATAATTTCTCACGCTATATGTTTCTCAATAAAGAAATCCACCTCCTCATAGTCAAAAATAAATAATACATGTAATACAGATCTTTGTAATAGAGTACCTAAAAGAAAAAAAACTTCAGTTACCATAATCGGAAAAAGTTTAAGTGAACTATAATGACTAAGAAGATTTAAATTACAAAATGAAAATAACATATCTATATGAGTATGATTTTTTTGCTATATGAGCATGATTGATCTAAGAGAAAATAGATAAACCTATAAACATATAAATATACTTAATATTAATTTTGACAAAGAAACAATTCAATTATAAACAATTCTAAATATCAGCTTGACAATTTTAACACACTAATTACTCATTAAATAACCATAATGTATACATCATGATAATTTTATTTTATTTGATATCAAATGATAGAGACTATTGAGGTTTTCAGCCATGGAAAACACACTATGATCAAAAAGTAATGCTCATTAATTGCATATTTTAAAGAAATCCAAATTTCTATGAATGTCCCTAATAAGATATAAACAATAAAGTTGTAAACTAAAAAAAAAAAAAAAGAAAGTAGCAAAATTTCAGTTAATATAAGAAATAGAACAAATTGAAGATTTATACAATACTGGAATTTGAACTCTTAGAGGTCATTAGCGAAGGGGCGAAACTCGTAAGATCCCCTAGTAGAACACTACCTTAATGATCTGAACACAAAAATTGTAGAAATCAAAATATGAATAAATTAGCATCATCAACAAAAGGAAAATTAAAGGGAAAACACTTAATAATTATGTGACAAATAATTATTAATTGAATTAATCTTATAATCTTAACTTT
The DNA here is from genome assembly GCF_029168945.1 of Cannabis sativa. NCBI lineage: Eukaryota > Viridiplantae > Streptophyta > Magnoliopsida > Rosales > Cannabaceae > Cannabis > Cannabis sativa. The sequence continues at coordinate 48,610,745 of NC_083603.1, forward strand.
AATCAAATAGGGTTTATAAAAGAGGCATAAATAATCAAATAGGGTTAGAAATACGGTAATTAAAGAAAATCTAGAACCCTATTTTTGTTTTGGATTTAATGGGATTTATTTTATTTTTATTTTATTATATATAAATAAAAAGTGACCCATGAATTTCTCATAAATCATTTTATTTTTAATAATAAACCATAGGGTTGGAAATATGGTAATTAAAGAAAATCTAGAACCCTATTTTTCTGTTGGATTTAATGGAATTTATTATATATAAATAAAAAATGACCCATGAATTTCTGATAAACCATTTTATTTTTAATAATAAACCATCTTATTTTTAATATAAATAAAAAGTCGTCCATAAATTTCTCAAAAACCAAAAATTCTGTTATATAGGGACACTTTATATAAATAGATAGAATAGATATATATTCTAATTATATGAAATTTTAATAATTATTTATTATTAATTTATTAATTGAAAAATATCTTCAAACTATCTTATTTAAATCTTCCTTTTTCTTACGTTTTTACTTTATTTTTGTTTTTTAAGTTTTTTCAAATTAAATTTTAATATATAAAGATTTAAAATGTAAATAAGATAGTTTGAAGGTATTGTTATATTTAGTTTTTGTTCTAGGTAATGTATTTCTGTTTTAGGTAATGTATTTCTGTTTCAGATTAAATTTTATTAAAAAATAAATATTAAGTGGAGGCTTACCTTACATGCCTCATGCATGTATGGTGGGTTTCTTTAATTTAATTTATTTATTTATTTTAAAAAATATTTTTTTTTTACGAATTGCTCGATGTTTTAGGACTATCATTCAATTATTATTTTTTTTTCTGTAGTATGTAACTATCATGTAAGTACTAAATATTCATTTAAAAAACTTGAGCAAAAAAAAGTGCACTAATTTTTATTTTAAAAAACACACTATAAGCGTGACATTTTTTTTTTAATTATATCGGTGTTATTTTAAAATTTTAAACAAATATAACTGAGAGAAAAATATTATTACTGTTCGAAATATTTTCAATAAGCCCAAAAAATAGTGAACTCCATTATAAGATGATTATCACTTCAAAAAAGGTGATACACTTAAAAATGTTCATTTCATCTTAGTTCAAAAAGCCCAAGTAAAGGCATAGATAAAAATAAGTATGGGGTTATTGCTTCAAATTAGTTTGAACTTGATAATTCTAATAACTCTGTGTAGACTATGTTTTTGGTGTAGTTCTTATCGTGCTGAACTGTGGTCACAAGTCGGATTAATACCCTCCTTATACTATTCTCTAAGATTTTTTGAGTTACAGTACTAAAAAACAAAAAAACAAAAAACTAACCTTCACCACAAATTATGCTCAGCTCCGCGTTTTGTCCTTGTGGCCGAGATTCGAAGGGCTCGATTCTGGTTTTCAAAATTTTCAATTAGTTTATAAAGTATAGTATATATTATATATTGTGAAACTTACTATAAAAAACCAACGTACCGGATGATGATTCCTATCATTACAAACGAACAACTCAAAGCTCAATGATCCACACTCAAACCAAAGTAGTGAAGAAAAAATTGATTACAAACGAAGAGAGACAGACTCATAATCTTTAAAGAGTAGTATGAAATAGTTAATGTACTAAGTTCGAGAAAGAGAGATTAATAAAGAAACAGTAAGAAATAGCATATATGACGAAGAATATTATGCATATAAACAAATAAGATGAAAATCATGATTTGAAAACGACCAGCACCAAATATAAACTAACAGGATGAAAATCAAATCAGGAAAGAATGAACAACACAAAACTCAATGATTCACACTCAAACCAAAGTAGTGAAAAAAAGAAATCGATTACAAACGGAGAGAGACAACCTCATAATCTTGGAATTAAGGAAGTAAACAGGATTAAAGATTCATAGCAGTTAAGTAAAACAGTAATTGAAGAGTATTATGAAATAGTTAATGTAACAAGTTCAAGAAAGAGAGATTAATAAAGAAACAGTAAGAAATAACATATATGACTAAGAACATTATGCATACAAACAAACAAGATGAAAATCATGATTTGAAAGCGATCAGCACCAAACATAAACAAACATGATGAAAATCAAATCATCGTTGAAAACAAGTATAAGGAAGAAAAAAAGAAAACAACAAACTACTCATAAACCCTAAATCATAAGCTGCTCAATGATCCACACTCAAACCAAAGTAGTAAAAAAAAAGAAATCGATTACAAAGGCAGAAAGACATACTCATAATGGTGCCGCGGGATCATCACTTGATTTTATATACTGTTTGATTTTATCACCATTAATTTGACCAACCATGGTCGCTGGTATAAGATGACAGACGCAAACGACATCAGTATATTAACCAAAGCTTTGCATCGGCAGTGCAAATTTTGATGTATAAGCGAATATTTAATATCAGTTCAAATATTAATAGGATTTGTTTTATTATTATTTTATTATATATAAATAATATTTTATTATTTTATTAAATAAAAATAAAAAGTCACCTATAAATTTCTCATAAACCAAAAATTTTCAGTCATATAGGCACACTTTATATAAAATAGATACATATATATGATATGACACAAATACTAATTATTATTATTATTCACAAAAAAATCAGTAAAGTTTAAAAATACTAATTATTATTTATTTATTTATTTATTTATTGTGGGGAGCTATACCAATTATTATACAACACAGAGACTTTTTTTTAATCTTCTTTAACTCAGCAAAAAAATAATAAAAAAAAACGTTTCTTTTATCTTTATTAACACGTTAGAACATACAATCTCTTTCTATCAAGATACATATGTATTAGATGCAAATACAACTAACTAATAAGATTAATTTACATTTCTACCCCTAAAAGATGACTTAATTTCAAATAAATAAAAATAAAAATAAAATATTATTTTTCTCACAACAAATTGCCATCAAGTTATTAAACCGACTCTAGCAAGTTATATTACCTACTACTACAATTTAATTTTATTTGTCTCATATGAGGAATGTGAAACCTCAAACTCAAGTGAGGTTTTACATTAAGCCCCTATTATTATTTATTTATTACAGAATATGTGTAACCAGGACTTAATAATTGTATTATACTTATTAATTAATACCTTGTAGATGACGTGGCTTGTAATCACTCGAGTAATTCTATTTCTCATCAATTTATTTATATGTATTACCACTTTTTCTGTATTTACCATTGTATTTTGTACAACTTTTTTTATTATTATATTATTATTATTTATTACAAAATATAGAATAATACATTGTAGATGACGTGAACTGTAATTACTCAAACTAATTTTACAGTGATTGATTCTATTCCTCATCAATTTATTTCTATATTTATAATAAGTATTCCTCATCACAACAATTTTTTTTACCGTTGTATTTTATTATTATATTATTATTTATTACAGAATAGGGAAACAAGGTATAACTAGGACTTAATTGTATTGTACTTATTAATTAATACGTTGTAGATGACGTGGTTTGTAATCACTCAAGCTCATTTAACAGTGATTCCATTTCTCATCAGTAAGTATTTCTATTAAAACATAGCGTATTCCTTATGTGAGAGTATCACTTTTGCTCTTACAAGTAAAAGCATTTTTTTTATAGCCTTTAATTTTTAATCCAATTGTAGTAAAATTTTGTAGTATCTTATCACATTGTTATTTATTTTTAACTCATCTATATTCTACCCACGTGATATTTTTGGGTAACTGTAAGGAAAAGAAAAAAAATCCAGACTCATTTTTGCTGCCACCACCACCTCATTCACCGGAGTTGCCAACGAGGACACTGCAATTACATTATTTTGGGAGCAGAGAACAATAGTGATTTCTACGTGGATGATTGTGAAGGATTCAAATGGCAAACTTTGTGGGATTAAACCACTGTCAAAGTCATTCAATATTTAGATGTTGATTAATTCGACCGAACCAGCAAAAAAAGTAAATACATAAAAAAAGGGGGAATGTTAGTAGTTTCAAAGCAACAAAATATTTATATAGCTAAAGTGGCATCAATGTCCTTCAAGTTTATGACCGGCTAGTTATTATAATTAAATTATACTTATGTATGTATGTATGTATGTATGTATGTATGTATGTATGTATGTATGTATGTATATTCATCCCTTTATATTGATATTTATCATATATATAACAGAAAATTTCCCTGCAGATGTACAGATAGGTTATACGCAAAGATGAACACAAAAACTTGCTCACAGTTTCCTTTTTATATAATTACCCGCACTTATTGAAAGCTATATAAATTATATTGGGAGGATCAATAATTATCATTTATTATAGGGATATTTAGACTCAACACGATAATGTATTGCTCTTTTCCATTGAATTTAAGTATGAAAATTTTCTGATGATCATGATGTGTTGGAGACGGTAGCTATCAAGAGCCTTTTGGGGATGATGAAAAAAACAAAATAAAATAAACTTATACTCCGTAAAATAAGCATCTGAGAAGTTTATTTTGATTTTGGAAAAAATCCCACTAACTTCTTTAATAAAGTCAATTTTTTTTTTTAAAAAAATAAATAATATTAACATTATTAATGTATGTATTGTATGTTCACGAACTCATTTTAATTGTATATCTCTCACTATCTTAACCAATCAAAAATAAAAGAAAATGCTCTCATAGATGAGAGCAAAAGTAATGCTCTCACTTACTAAAAATCCTTAATATATATATATATATCTTTACACTATATAATTGAATAATTAACATTTTTTTTTTATGAATGTTCCACACTACTTAATCTTACCCTTAAAATATAAAGTTTGTTAAAAAATTTATCTAAAATTCAACAATTACATAAGGCTCTTTTGTTAGGTTATATTTCTTCTTTTTTTTTTAATCTAAATTGATTTGTAGTAAAAATAATTCATATTTAATTCACATAATTAATTTTAAAATTTTAATTTCTTTTTTTAATTTTCTTAATGATTCAAATGATTTTTAAGATCTAAATTAACATTTTAAAATTTACTAAAAAATACTATTTTTTTTTCATTTTCGTTTTGAGGAGGTTCGATTCGATAGTTATCAAAGTTTAGGAGAGCAAAGTAGCTAATTTACAAAGACTTGTCAACATATAAATGGAATAATGAGACAGAATATAACAGAATGACTAGATTCATATAAATATAAAAGTTTACGAGAAACTATGTCATTTTAAATCATAATGTACATTGTTGACCTCAAAAATTAATCAACCGATAGTGAAATTTGTATAAATCTGATGTTTGCTACGTGTTAACAACAAGAACAATAAAATATGCCCAATTAAATACTATATTATTTTCCGAGATACTACAACTCTCTTACTCCACTATGGATTCGGAATTGTACTCCTAATTACATATAACGCTCTACATGTTCCAAATATAGATACGCTATTAATTATCTATTGTTATAATCCAAATAATCAAAGATCTTCTATAGATAATTTACATCGAGTGGGGACAAATCTATCGTTCTACCCTTCAATGTACTTTATCCTTAAAACACTTAACTTCCTATAAATGATATTTTAGTAAACTAATATTATTCATGAAATAAGAGCTCTTCCATTTATCTCTGTTAAGCAAAGCTCAAAGGAAATCATCATTCCACTTCTATGTCATTATAGAAGCTATAAATTATGTATCTATGATTAGCGCTCCCACTTAATTGTACTACCACGTTTCCAAGATGTAAGTATTGGACCAATTCATTTGGTCAGCATTAACGAATAAGTCAAAAGAACACAAATAATACAGTTAAGCTAGAACCTAATCATCTCAAGATTAAGATCTATTGATCTAAGACCAACTAAGTGATATTGACTTAGAAAGATATAACAGTAAGTTTATGATATCTTATCCAAGCTCAATATCGATCCCATTCGATGTATACTCCATACATCCGATACTAGTATACTTTACCAATGCCCTAGAAAGGACATACCACTTATCCAAGTGTAAGTAAACTTAATCGTTGATTATCACGTCAATATAAATTCAGTGCACTCATAAATCATAGGACTTAAACTTTGAAGCATACAATCACAATTACTTTCTACTAAGATGACATCACTGTAACTGTGAATAACTATATGTTCTAGATATATCAAAAAAATTATATTAACCTATAAACATGAAAATAACATGTAAACTTAAATGACTTATAGTCTTCTATTGATTATATTGAAATGAGATTTATTTAGGACATAAAAATCCAATATTATTATACTTTTAAAAAAAAAATTACCCTCAAAAGGAAAAGGTACTAATAAGCAGAAATATAGTAACTTAATTAAATTAGAACTTCCCTTCTCTTCAAAACGGGACATCTAAATATGGAATAGAAAATAATTTAAGTGGTATTTAGTTGGAAGGAATGAAAATATAAGAATGGGAATAAAAATGGAATAGAATTATGTTTAAAACGCTTCGAAAAAATTGAATTTTTTTTTTTAAATTTTATTCATCTTGCAATGGAATGGTCTTTCTTTCAATTTCAAAATGGAATAGTCTTTCCATCAAAATAATGGAAAAAATATTCTATTAGAATGACATTCCAATACTTTAACTAAATAAAGGAATGGAATAAAAATTGTTTCCTTTCTATTCTATTCTATTTCATTATCTCCAACCAAATGTCACCTTACTGTAACTTAGTACATGAATTGAAGAAGAAAAACAAAATTCAAATTCACTCCATAGTAGTAGTATACTTGCAAACACAAACAAAACATGTTGAAAAATAAATATATATTATTAATTTTAAATAATTATTATATTACTAAATAATCTAGTAAAGTATTATCAAATTAATCACAAATCATTACGAATCACTACCCTGGTACATCGGTTAGATAATTTCTACGAAGCAAGAGGAGCGGCACAAGGCGCCCATAGAGGAGGAGCGAGATCAGGCATCGGCAACTAATGGTGGCGCCCGACTTATGACACGTGGTCATCCGTTCATGACTGGGGGAGTGTCCATGGATGTTGGGGGAAGTCGTGGAGACAACGGTGGGACTCGCAACAACCAGGTAACCCCACGATGGGATATTAGGCCTCATTGGATTGAACTTTCTACATTTGACGGTGACAACTCAGACGGATGGCTATTGAAAGCTGGACGGTATTTTTCCATTCATCGTATGACAAATCAAGACTGTTTTGAAACTGTTGTAATTAGCTTGGAGGGAGAGGCTTTGATTTGGTTTCAATGGGAACATCGTCGACGACCATTTTGGAATTGGGAGGACTTGAAGATGCGGATGAATTGGAGGTTTTGACCTCTGCCGTTGAATTAATGTATCGAGAATTCCTTGTCCTCAAACAAGAAGGTATTGTACGTGAATATCGTAAGAGTTTTGAGTTGCTTGCTTCTTCTTTAGAAGGGATTTCAGAACAAATATTAGAATATTCTTTTATTAATGGGCTAAATTAAAAAATAGGGTATGAAGTAACCGTAATGGGCCCAAGTGGGCTGGAACAAGTTATGAAATTAGTCTAAAATGTAAAATTGAAGTTGTTGGCCCAACAAAAGTAAAAAATCTATTATACGAAGCTCTATTTCAAGATTCCGGGGAGGGCTGACTGGAAGTGGTGTGAGTAGCTTCGTTCCATGTTCAACAAATTTTAAAGATGAAGGTCGGCCAGCTGGGAATGGATTTTGACGGCTCAAGGAGACTGAAATTCAGCATAAGAAGGCTTAGGGATTATGTTTCAAATGTGATGAAAAAATTTCCCCTGGTCATCGGTGCAAAAAAAACTGAACTCCAGGTCATTATTGTTCAAGAATTCAGTAAACAAAGAGAAGGAAACATAGATGACTTGGACGAGGTTGTTGAAGAAGAAGACACCAAGTTGGAAAATCATGTCGTAGAGGTTTCCCTTAATTCTGTTATTGGTTTGACATCCTCAAAAACTTTTAAATTACGGGGACACGTTAGTTCTCAGTCGGTGGTGGTTCTCATTGATAGTGGGGCGACTCATAATTTTATCTCGAATGTTCTAATACAAACTTTGCAACTACCTATCTCAGCCACAACTCCCGGTGTCATATTGGGTACGGGACAATCAACTGAGACTCGAGGCATATGTAAGGGGGTGTCACTCACTATGAAAGGGGTGGAAAAAATTGAAGATTTTATTCCCTTGGATTTGGGCAATACTGATATAATTTTGGGTATACAGTGGTTGGAAACTTTGGGTGTGACTCACACAAACTGGAAGACTCACTCTATGATGCTCATGGTGGGAAACACAGCAGTAAGTTTACAAGGAGACTCAACTTTACATAGGACCCTTGTGTCTTTAAAAGCTTTGATGCGAAAAATTAAATAAGAGGGCCATGAATTAATTATTGAACTTGGGGCTGTTGGGTTTTATGCCCTAAATAAAACTCCATTTCAATGTAATCTATTTTATTCAACATCAATAAAGAAACAGAAGTATTTTTCATTCATTTGTGTATGTTTTGGTTCAACTTATCAATTGCTTGTCTATTTGATTTATAAATTCATCTGAAACCCTTTTCACATACTTGATCTTGTTTATTGTGTTGTCAACACTTTGGAAAGTAAACATGACTATGTGAATAAAGTTTTCTAGATTTATCAGACACAGGGTTTTACTGATATGATAATCTACAACAAGAGTTTACTTGCATTTGGAGAAATGCTATGTTCTTTCCAGAACATTGGTTAAAGTAAAGCTCAGGTTGGATGCATGGAGTATGCATCGGAAGGGACCGATATTGAACTTTGACTTAGATTTATTAAACTTACCGTAAAATCTATTCAAGTCAATATCGCCTAGTTGATCCTAGATCAAATAATCTTAATCCTGTTATGATTAGGCTCAATCTCAGGAGGCTATTCGTGTTCTTTGATTTGTTAGTTAAGCCTACTTTTAGGTCAGGGTGATACGTACATTTTGGGAACACGGTAGTGCAATTGAGTGGGAGCGCTAACATAAACATGGAATCTATAGCTTCTATTTGGCGAATAGTAAGCAAAGGATGATCTCCTTCGAGCTTGACCAAACGAAAATAAATTGTGGAGTACTCATTTCACATAAGCTGAAATATCATTTATACGGGGTCAAGTATTTTAAGGATAAAATACATAGTAGGGTGTAACGGTAATCTAATCCCTTTACAGTGTAGATCATTCATATAGAGGATCATTGATCAAATTAGGATTATAACAATGGATAACTAATGATGTGTCTATATGGTGGAACATATAGAGCATTCTATATACTGAGAGTGCAATTCTAAGTTCTATGCGTGGATTCAACGAAAAATTAATAAGTCAGTGAATTTAGGTAATAAATTCTTGATCTGCTTATTGGAAGCTCGATTATATAGACCCATGGTCCCCCCACTAGTTGAGATAATATTGCTTGTAAGACTCATGTAATTGGTTTTGATTAATCAATTATAATTCTCAAATTAGACTATGTCTATTTGTGAATTTTTCACTAAGTAAGGGCGAAATTGTAAAGAAATAGTTTTAGGGGCATATTTGTTAATTATGATACTTTGTATGGTTCAATTAATAAATATGATAAATGACAATATTATTTAATAATTATTTATAGTTATTAAATAGTTAGAATTGGTATTTAAATGGTTGAATTAGAAAATTGGCGTTTTTGAGAAAATCAGATGCAAAAGTGATAAAACTGCAAAATTGCAAAAAGTGAGGCCCAAATCCATATTGCCATGGCCGACCACTTTTATAGGAATTATCCTCTGATATTTTCATTATTTTAATGCCAAATAATTCAAACCTAGCCCTAGTGGAATGCTATAAATAGATAGTAAAGGCTTCAGGAAAATTACACTTTTCATTCAGAAAAACCTGAGCCTCTCTCTCTACCTTGGCCGACCACTTCCTCTCTCTTTCTTCTTCCTTAAGATTTCGAAACACTTAGTGATTAGAGTAGTGCCCACACACAGCAAGTGATACCTCAATCATAGTGAGGAAGATTGTGAAGAAAGACTTTCAGCAAGAAGGAGTTTCAGCACCAAAGAATCAGAGAAAGAGATCCAGGTTCAGATTTGATAATACTCTGCGAGAGAAAGGATACAAGGGTTAGAGATCTGAACGAAAGGAGTCATATTATTCCGCTGCACCCAATGTAAGGTTTACTAAACTTTATATGTGTTTATTTCATCGTTTTAGAAAGTTCATATTTAGGGTGTTAATCAACATACTTGTGAGTAGATCTAAGATCCTGGTAAAATAATTTCCAACAACTGGCCTCAGAGCCATGGTAATTGATTTGCTTGCAATAAATTTGGACTTTAAAATGATTGTTTGATGTTTTGGATGGTATCATGTTGTATTGAGTGTTATATGATGATTGATTGATGTTTGTGAATTTTCGTGAAAAATAATTGAATATCTGTTTCTGGAATTATTTTTATTAGATAGTATGGAAAAAATTAAGCAAGTTACTTTTTACAGAACTCAATTTCGATTTAATTTGAATTAGTTATGATTTTTTGAATTTTTGAAAAATATCGGGATTGAGCAACAGGGACACGCGCGGAAATCATGCAATCTCCTCCCTGCGCTGTGTCCCCTCGCCCAAGCAACCCTATAGCGCGCGGACGTGTATGCACAGCATACCGTCCGTACAAATTTCGCATTTTTTTCTTCGTTTTTTCATGCTATTTCATGGATTTAAGTTCCGATTTTTTGTGTAGTTCTGTATTTATACATTTATTATTCCTAATTCAATTCTAATTATCATAATTAAATTAATAAATATTTTTTAAATTAATTCATGATATTAGTGTAATTTGAATTTGAAAAATACTAAATATTTATCTTTTTGCTTAATTATCTATCTTATTTTTAAATTTGATTATATCTTATTTTATTTTTTAATTTAAGGTCAGATATTAAATTTTTTTTAAAAATAATTTGACCTTATTTAAATTTAAAATAACATAACTATAATCATGTAATTTTAAATAGATGTAAGATATTTTGCTAACTTTTAAATTTTGTTATTTTATATATTTAAATTAAATCATAACATCTGAAAAAGATATTTATTTATCTTTTTTAATTTTTTTTTATAAAATAACATTAGATTTTTAAAAGTAGTTAGCAAATTTTGAAATGATATTTAGGTTGGTTGAAACCTAATTTTTCAAAATTGTAGGTTTAATTTTAAATATTATTATATTAATTTCGAAAATATTTAAATTTTATTTTATTTTATTATTTTCGAAAATAATTTTTTTTATTTAATTAATTTTTCAAAATATTTATTTAAAATTAAATAAATCCTACATCCAACTATCCAGCTAACCTTGTTGGAGGAGTATATGTTTTAGCTTGTTTGTAAGTTTTTAAAACCTATTACTGCTTGATTGCAAATAGCCATGGTTAACTTGTTGACAGATCCAATGATCTGATTTTAACTCATGGCTCCCTTGGTCAAGTAAATAATTTGTAACAGGTATATTTACAATCTTCTTTTATCTGTGTATGACCTAGCAACATGATAGGATTCATCCAAATGGTGTGCCTGTGTGAGCCTATGTGTTTAATTTTATTATAGATGGATATAGGTTGTTGTTGCTAAATAAAATATCATAGTTCTTGATAGATTTTATTTAGGCCCATTTAGTTTTTGGGCCTATTCAATTAATAACAGTTGTTCATTTTAAGGTTAAATTCCTCTCTTTTGGGCCTTGTGTGAGAGTTGGGAGCCATAGAAGTGGGTACGACATACTGAACCCAGCACCCCCTCACATGAACCACCCCAATTGTGAAGGCTCATTTGCCTCATTTGAATAACTGTACTAGGTTAATTAAATTAGTTTAACCTAATAAAATTGATTAGCAACGTAATTAATTTCATTTATTTTGAAATTAATTTAAGAAAACCATAGTTTAAAGAATTTTATATTCTAAGCTAAACTATATGTATTTTCTTGTATTTAATTAAATATAGAATTATAAACATCTAGATTCTTTCTGAAGCTTAATTTAAATTTTTCATTAAATATTCCTATTTAAGTTGATATTTAGTTATCTATAACTAACCAGCTTAAATCTGAATATCTTTTGGATTTAAAATTTCAAATTAAGTTGAGGAATTTTAGGCATTGGTTATTAAGATTCTTTAGATATTCTTTTAAGTTGATAATTTTTCAAATATTAACTTAAAATGGAATATTTTCAAATTAAGTGGTTACAACTTAATTTTAATTTAATTAAGTCTAATTTGAAAAATATTTAAGTTGATTTCTTAGATTCTTCTAAAACAACTTAAACAAGATATTTTTCAAATTTGTTCCATTATATTCGAATTTTTTTTTTCGAATTTAAATAATAATTGAAATTTAATTAAAGTTGATTTTTTTGTTTAAACCAACTTTAATTTGTAATTTTTCATTATTATAATATGGAACTTGTTCGATATTTATTCGAATTTATTTTTCGAATTTAAATAATTAAAGTTGATTTTTTATTTAAACCAACTTTAATTTGTAATTTTTTATTATTATAATATGGAACAGATGATTAAATAAAATACATATTTTTTTTTAAATAATGAGCTTTAATCAAAAGATATTCAATCTCCATTGTTGGTCTTACAATAGTTAAATTTTTTCAATATAACCTCGAGACGCTAGACTTCGTCCCCCTATGGATGGTTATTCGTTGAACACTTTTAACACCGTAAGATTTCATTTGATAAGTGTTTTGTGAGTTTTCGTCTCTATTAGACTCTCCCCTACGGTGACTACTTAGAGATAAACTCATAAAACATGAAACAATAGTGGAAGCTCATAAAATGAGAATAACCTTGACTCTCGCCTACCGGGACAACGTTGGATTCTCATTTTGATTGAATAAAAGGTTGCTAAAATGTTTAATTTTAGATGAGCTGACTACTCTATTCAACTAATGTTATCTTTGATTCTCGCCTACTGTGACACTGTATTTCATTATGTTGGAAACCTTGAAAAATAAACTATGTTAGATTTAGTATTTTTATAACATATGTGATTATTTGTTATTTTCTGAACTTGTGTATGAATTTTGAACCAAAACCTTACTTCTGTTTTATTGATGTGTTGTAGTGCCAATAACCCTCTTCCCATTCCACTCCTAGTTAATATCTTAGCAATTGAACTTGAAGTTATAAACTCCTTGTCAGAGTAATACTTCACATATGCTCATGATGGACTTTAAATTCCGTAAAGGTGTAAGCTGGGAATTGTTCACTCTGAAGAGAAAATAGTTCATAACTCCATAAATCCTACTACTTCAAGCTTAGTTGAGAAGATAAGAGAAAGTGATTCCACGTCCTCAAGTTATACTTCACAACAAATTGTACAATCAAGAACAACAAATCACAAACGAATAAGCAGTAATGCTTCAGTCTTCGAATCATGTGTGTTAGAGAATGATAAATCCATTTGGATTCTTGATTATGGGTCTACAAACCATGTAAGTTGTTCATTACAATTGCTTGAGAATTGGAATCATTTGAAATCCGGAGAGTTGAAACTTAAAGCTGGTAATGGCGAAATGGTTTCGGTTAGAGCTAGAGGAAAAGCCAAACTCAAGTTTCAAAACAGAATTTTGGAATTAGACAATGTCTTATACATTCCAAATTTCAGTAGAAACTTGGTTTCTGTTTCATGATTACAATTGCAACAATACAAATTAGATTTTTCGAGTTCTGGTTCTACCATTTCTCAAAATGACATTCAAATTTGTGTTGCATCCATGGAACAGGGGCTTTATGTTCTTAGACCAGAAACACCATTTGCCCTACATAACGAACTTTTTAAAGTAGCTAAACCTAGAAACCACAAAAAGCAAAAGATCGATGATGATAATGAAACATATCTATGGCATTTACGTTTAGGTCATATAGGCTTTGATAGACTCAATAGGCTAACCAAGGACGGTCCATTGAAAAATGTCGTCTTAGGTGAATTGCCAGTATGCGAGTCCTGCCTGAAAGGAAAAATGACTAAACGCTCTTTCTCTGCAAAGGGAGAGCGTGCCAAACAACCCCTAGGGTTAGTGCATTCCGATGTCTGTGGACCTTTGAATGTAAAAGCTCGAGGTGGTTATGAGTATTTTGTCACTTTCATTGACGATTACTCTAGATATGGACATATTTACCTTATGCGTAAGAAATCTGAAACATTTGCAAAGTTTCAGGAATTTCATGCATTGGCTCAAAACCAATTAGGTAAATCATTAAAGATCTTGCGAACTGATAGGGGTGGAGAATATATGGATATGCAGTTCAAAGATCATTTAATTAAACTTGGAATTGAATCCCAATTAACCATCCCTAGCACTCCACAGCAAAATGGAGTTGTAGAAAGACGGAATCGCACGCTTTTGGAAATGGTTAGGTCCATGCTTAGTTTTTCAACTCTACCTACGTCCTTCTGGGGATATGCAATTCAGATGGCAACCGACATTTTAAATGTTGTTCCATCTAAATCAATCCCTAAGACACCCTTAGAACTATGGATTGGTCGTACACCTAGTTTACGCCATTACAGAATCTGGGGGTGCCCTGCTCATGTCTTAAGAAAGAAAGACGGCAAACTTGAGTCACGAACTGAAGTTTGCATGTTTGTCGGAAATTCTAAAGAGACTAGGGGTGGACTATTTTATAGTCGCAAGGATGATAAAGTGTTTGTTTCTACAAATGCAACTTTCCTTGAAGATGACTATATTAAGAATTTCAAATCACAAAGTAAAGTAGTGTTGGAGGAAATGCTTTCAGATATAAGTCCTTCCGATGTTCCGTCCTCTTCCACTCGTGAAGAGGACAATCCCACTCCCTCAGTCGAACCAACTGAGAGAACTACTGCTAAAGTTTCTGTTCAGAAGATCACCGCTCCTCGTCGTAGTGGGAGGGTTTCAACAAAACCAGCTCGTTATGGCTTGGATGGTGAAATCAATATGGTCGTTGGTGACGGTATTGAAGACGATCCATTAACCTATAAACAGGAAATGGCTAGTCCGCAACGGAAACGATGGTCGGCCGGCATGGATTCAGAAATGGATTCCATGAAAAAGAACAAAGTCTGGGAATATGTAGACGCACCTGACGACTATCATCCGATAGGATGCAAGTGGATTTACAAGAAGAAAAGAGGAGCTGGAGGCGAAGTCGAAACTTTTAAAGCTAGACTTGTAGCCAAAGGTTATACCCAAAGAGAAGGCGTGGACTATGAGGAAACTTTTAGTCCTATTGCCATGCTCAAATCCATCCGAATTCTTCTCTCCATAGCTGCTGCTTTCGATTATGAAATCTGGCAAATGGATGTCAAGACTGCCTTCCTTAATGGGGTACTTGAAGAAACCATCTATATGGAGCAACCAGAAGGCTATGTTCTTCCAGGGCAGGAAAAGAAAGTTTGCAAACTAAATAGGTCTATCTATGGACTTAAGCAAGCTTCTCGCTCATGGAACAAAAGGTTTGATGAAATCATCAAGACCTACGGCTTTCTTCAAAATGAAGATGAACCTTGTGTTTACCAACTCAAGGAAGACCAAGTAGTAGAATTCCTGGTCCTTTATGTTGATGACATTTTGATTATTGGAAACAATATCAAGAAAATGACTCACATCAAGGAATGGCTCAACACTCAATTCGATATGAAAGATTTAGGTGAAGCAGCCTATGTTCTTGGTATTCAGATTATCAAAAACCGGAAGAACAGATCTCTTGCTCTCTCTCAAACAACCTACATTGATAAAGTTTTAGAGAGATTCTCCATGAACAACACCAATGGGGAAAACATGCCTTCTAGATATGGTATTCGTCTATCTAAGGAACAGTCTCCTACTGATCCTCAAGAGATAGAGGACATGGCGAAAATTCCCTATGCTTCTGCAGTTGGAAGTCTAATGTATGCAATGTTATGCACTAGACCTGACATCTGATATGCAGTGGGAATCGTGAGCAGGTATCAGTCTAATCCAGGACAGGAACATTGGAATGCAGTTAAGTATATTCTGAAATACTTAAAGAGTACAAGGAATCTTGTGTTAGTCTACAAGGGTGGTGCTTTACATCCCATATGCTACACTGATTCAGATTTCCAGGCAAGTCTTGAAGATAGGAAATCTACATCTGGGATGGTGTTTACTCTTGGCGGTGGAGCAGTGGTTTGGAGAAGTGCAAAACAAACCGCGATATCGGACTCGACTATGGAAGCTGAATACATAGCTGCAGCCGAAGCTGCTAAAGAACTTGTCTGGCTAAGAAAGTTCTTCACCAGCATCGGTGTCGTACCTGAAATGGAAAAGTCTCTGGTCCTACTTTGTGATAATAATGGAGCGATAACTAACAGTAAGGAACCTCGAAGCCAAAAGAGAAGCAAACACATTGAAAGGAAGTATCATATTATTAGAGAATACGTGGCAAGAGGGGATGTACTAGTTGAGAAAGTGGACACAGAGGACAACCTAGCTGATCCATTCACCAAAGTCTTGGCCGTGACTGCATTTGAAAAGCACCGTCAGAATTTAAGATTAATTGATATGTACTCATTAGTTTTATATTAGTGCAAGTGGGACTTTGTTGGGTTTTATGCCCTAAATAAAACTCCATTTCAATGTAATCTATTTTATTCAACATCAATAAAGAAACAGAAGTATTTTTCATTCATTTGTGTATGTTTTGGTTCAACTTATCAATTGCTTGTCTATTTGATTTATAAATTCATCTGAAACCCTTTTCACATACTTGATCCTGTTTATTGTGTTGTCAACACTTTGGAAAGTAAACATGACTATGTGAATAAAGTTTCCTAGATTTATCAGACACAGGGTTTTACTGATATGATAATCTACAACAAGAGTTTACTTGCATTTGGAGAAATGCTATGTTCTTTCCAGAACATTGATTAAAGTAAAGCTAGGGTTGGATGCATGGAGTATGCATCGGAAGGGACCGATATTGAACTTTGACTTAGATTTATTAAACTTACTGTAAAATCTATTCAAGTCAATATCGCCTAGTTGATCCTAGATCAAATGATCTTAATCCTGTTATGATTAGGCTCAATCTCAGGAGGCTATTCGTGTTCTTTGATTTGTTAGTTAAGCCTACTTTTAGGTCAGGGTGATACGTACATTTTGGGAACACGGTAGTGCAATTGAGTGGGAGCGCTAACATAAACATGGAATCTATAGCTTCTATCTGGCGAGTAGTAAGCAAAGGATGATCTCCTTCGAGCTTGACCAAACGAAAATAAATGGTGGAGTACTCATTTCACATAAGCTGAAAGATCATTTATACGGGGTCAAGTGTTTTAAGGATAAAATACATAGTAGGGTGTAACGGTAATCTAATCCCTTTACAGTGTAGATCATTCATATAGAGGATCATTGATCAAATTAGGATTATAACAATGGATAACTAATGATGTGTCTATATGGTGGAACATATAGAGCATTCTATATACTGAGAGTGCAATTCTAAGTTCTATATGTGGATTCAACGAAGAATTAATAAGTCAGTGAATTTAGGTAATAAATTCTTGATCTGCTTATTGGAAGCTCGGTTATATAGACCCATGGTCCCCCCCACTAGTTGAGATAATATTGCTTGTAAGACTCATGTAATTGGTTTTGATTAATCAATTATAATTCTCAAATTAGACTATGTCTATTTGTGAATTTTTCACTAAGTAAGGGCGAAATTGTAAAGAAAGAGTTTTAGGGACATATTTGTTAATTATGATACTTTGTATGGTTCAATTAATAAATATGATAAATGACAATATTATTTAATAATTATTTATAGTTATTAAATAGTTAGAATTGGCATTTAAATGGTTGAATTAGAAAATTGGCGTTTTTGAGAAAATCAGATGCAAAAGTGATAAAACTGCAAAATTGCAAAAAGTGAGGCCCAAATCCATATTGCCATGGCCGGCCACTTTTATAGGAATTATCCTCTGATATTTTCATTATTTTAATGCCAAATAATTCAAACCTAACCCTAGTGGAATGCTATAAATAGATAGTGAAGGTTTCAGGAAAATTATACTTTTCATTCAGAAAAACCTGAGCCTCTCTCTCTACCTTGGCCGACCACTTCCTCTCTCTCTCTTCTTCCTTAATATTTCAAAACACTTAGTGATTAGAGTAGTGCCCACACACAGCAAGTGACACCTCAATCATAGTGAGGAAGATCGTGAAGAAAGACTTTCAGCAAGAAGGAGTTTCAGCACCAAAGAATCAGAGAAAGAGATCCAGGTTCAGATCTTGATAATACTCTGCGACAGAAAGGATACAAGGGTTAGAGATCTGAACGGAAGGAGTCATATTATTCCGCTGCACCCAATGTAAGGTTTACTAAACTTTATATGTGTTTATTTCATCGTTTTAGAAAGTTCATATTTAGGATGTTAATCAACATACTTGTGAGTAGATCTAAGATCCTGGTAAAATAATTTCCAACAGGGGCTGCCTCCATTGAGAACGGGAATGATGAAATACCTACTGAAATTAAAAAAGTATTGAGTGAGGCCAAAGAAAACTTTGAAATGCCAACAAGACTTCCACCATTTCGAGGCCACGAGCATTCTATTGTCTTACGAGAAGGTACATCGCCAATAAGTGTTCGTCCATACCAGTATCCACAAGCCCACAAGGATGTCATTGAACAATTGGTGAAGAAGATGTTAGCTACAGGCATTGCTCAATCGAGCGTCAGCCCGTTCTCTATACTGGTGTTGTTAGTTCGCAAAAAGGATGGGAGTTGGCAGTTTTGTATGGACTACCGTGCCTTGAACTGTGAGACAGTACCCAATAAGTTTCCAATTCCTGTTATTGATGAGCTATTAGATGAAATCCATAGAGCCACTATCTTTTCGAAGCTCGATTTGAAATCGGGAGATCACCAAATCAGAGTGAAGCCTTCCGAGGTGCCTAAGATGGCTTTTCGGACTCATGATGGACATTATGAGTTTCTAGAAATGCCATTTGGTCTTACTAACACCCCGACCACCTTCCAATTGGACTGAACATTTTGAGCGGGATTGACCCGAACCCGAACCGGTGAACTCGCAAATTTTTTTTTAAAAAAAATATTCGTGCGGGTTGGATTTTTATGGGTACCGGGCTTCAGGTTGAACCCGCCATCCCGCAATTTAAATATATTATATATATTTTTATTTTTTTTTATTACAGTTTATATATATTAAATTATTAATTAAAAAAAACAAAACCTAAAAGATAACACTAACCACCAAATTATTATATATAGTTTTTGTGAGTTTTTGGGTTTGAATTTGATTCTCATTATTCTGTTTATGTGTCAATACTCAATAGTTGTTGGGAGAAACTACAAAATTAAACCACCAAATTATATATACATGAAGGTATTGTTGTTTATAATAGTATTGATATTGTGCATGTTTTGTATACTATAATAGTAATATTTTGTTGTTATATTATATATGTTTAATTTCATAAATAAAAAAATAAAAGAAATAAAAGAAATAATTATTTGAATAAAAAAATTAATTTTTTAAAGAGTTGACCGAGTTGACCGGGTCAACCCGCCAACCCGATCAACCCAGTCAACCGAAACCCGCCAACCCGTTAACCCGCCAACTTGTGCCTATTCGGGTCTGGGTTCGGTTTCATTTTTTTGAACCCGAAACCCGTGAACACGAAACCTACGAACCCGAAACCCGGTAAACACTCCTAATGTTCAGCCTTACCTTCCAGTCATTGATGAATGAGGTATTTCGTTCCCATTTCTGTCAATTTGTCTTAGTGTTTTTTGATGACATTTTGGTGTATAGTAGCAGCTTAAGCAATCATGTGCGAAACCTTTCCAAAGTTCTTCAACTCTTGTCCTAACACAAGCTTTACGCTCATCTCAAAAAATGTTCATTTGCTCATCAAAAATTGGATTACTTGGGTCACATAATTTTGAGGGAAGGAGTAGCGGTGGACCAATCCAAGATTCAAGTTATGTTAGAGTGGCCTGAACCCAAGAACATCAGGGAGTTACGAGGTTTCTTGGGCTTAATAGGTTATTGCAAATTTGTTAAAGGGTATAGTGAAATGGCTTGGCCATTGAGGGAGCAATCGAAGAAGGACAAATTTGGATGGAATGAGGCTACAACTATCGCTTTGGTAGCACTTAAGCAAACTATGACCATGGTGCATATGCTGGCTTTGCCCGATTTTGACCAACGCTTTGTAGTGGAAATTGATGTGTCAAGATACGGCGTTGGGGTTGTTTTGATGCAAAACCAGCGACATGTGGCTTATTACAGTCAAGTTTTGGGACATCAAGCAAGGTTGAAGCCTATTTATGAAAAGGAGTTGATGACAATTATATTTGCAATCCAAAAATGGGGGCCATATTTGTTGGGAAGACAGGTGTGGACTGATCAACAAAGTTTAATGTTCCTACTCGAACAACGTATTGTTGCCCCAGAATACTAGCGTTGGATGGTTAAGCTCATGGGGTACGATTTTGAGATTCAGTACAAGCCAGGGGTGGGAAATTGAGTTCGTGATGCTTTATCAGGAGTTCACCAACCAGCTGAATTTAAAAATCTGCTTGTTTCTCAAGGTATTGAATGGGTAGAAGTGCAACATGAAGTGAAAAAAGATTCGTTTTTAACTATAATGGTTGCTGATTTACAACAGGGGAGGTCGAGGGCAGCTAGATTTTCTTTGGAGCATGGGAAATTAATGTACAATGGGCATTTGATATTGTCCAAAGATATCTCACTTATTCCTACTATATTGCGAGAATACCACCATTTGGGTGGACATTCAAGTGAGAATAAAACTTTTCGTAGGATTGTTTCTGATTTTTATTGGGTGGGAATGAGAAAAGTGGTGGTTGATTGGGTATGAGAATGTGAAGTGTGCCAGAAACATAAGACTATGAATACTTCTCCTGAGAGTTTGTTGTAGCCTATAGCATTACCCTCGCTGGTTTGGGATGAATTGACTATAGATTTCATAGAAGGGTTACCCCGTTCACACGGCATGGACTCTGTATCGTACATAAACTTTTGTAAACTACCAAACCCGAATAATCCGTCCAAACCAAATCGAGATAACCCGACAAAAATATAACCCGTCCAATCTTTATATTAGGCGGGTTGAAAATAATACTAACCCTCCCAATCAACCCGAGCTAACACGACCAACACGATTAAGAGAGTTTTTTTTATATATATATTTATTATTTATATTTATGTATCATATAATTTATATGACTATTTAAAAAATATAAAGTTGAAACTAATATGATTTTTTATGGTGATTGATTTGAACTTTGAATTCAATATATATATATATATATATATGTTTGTCTCATTATTACATTTAACTAAAATATAACAATGGAATGTAGAAATAAAAAAAATATATTAGTGGTCGGTTTGGACGGGTTAACCCGACCAAACCGACTAATTTCGGGCGAGTTACTATTTTTTTTTTTCTTAATTGCGGGTTACAGTTAGAATTTTATAACCTTGTGGGCGTGATCCTCCAGTGCTTCTTCGTTACCAAAAGAATGCTACTCCGGTGTCTTCGGCGGATGAAATGTTAGAAGAGCGAGATGCGCAGCTAGATGACCTTAAAATGCACTTACCTTCGAGCTCAACAGAAAATGAAGGATGTGGCAGATAAAAACAAAAGGGATGAACAGTTTTCAGTTGACAAAAAGGTGTTTGTCAAGCTCAAACCTTATCGACAGAAATCCTTGGCTTCCCGACGCAATGAGAAACTGTCACCTTGTTTTTATGGACCATTTGATGTTTTCGCACGAATAGGGACTGTTGCCTATAAGCTTGCACTACCAGCCACTTCCTCGGTGCATCCCGTGTTCCTTGTTTCACAGTTGCAGCGTGCTCATGGGGTGACTCACTCTTCTTCATTACTACCACCATAACTCAATCCTGATTTGGATATGACAGTTGAGCCAGCTGAAGTTTTAGGTGTACGAAACACTCAATCTAATGGAATGGGAGAAATGGAGGTCTTAATCTTATGGAAGGACCTGCCAATGTTTGAAGCTACTTGGGAAAACTACAACAACTTGCTACAGCAATTCCCATAATTCCACCTTGAGGACAAGGTGAAAGTTTGGGCAGCAGGTAAAAATAAGCCATCAATTCGTATACCTATGCTAGAAGATCTAACAGTAATTGAGATGAGTTATTTAGGGAAGTTTATGATTTGTTTTGCCTAATGATTTAATTGGAATTATTTGTTTCTGTTTTTGTGATTAGCTTTGTTTGGAAAGTTAGAGAATTAAAATAGGTTAGACTTTTGGAGAGAAACCAGGTCTCTCGAATGTCTGGGCAATTTCTTATTTTCAGTAAATACTCTCTGTTTCTCTATATATCTTTCTGGTTTGGATCGATACACTTCTGGTGTGTATCAAGATCACTCAATAAAAGTGTGCATGAATTGCATATTTGAACAGATTTAAATGTAGAAAGGTGGACAAATATACTAGATCAATAGGAAGTAAACCATCCATCCGGTTCCAAAAATCTAACATAACTTATAAACCATGTAATCATTAACAGAAGAAGTAACCAGCAATTAAAAATAAAGTAAAAAACGCTTGAATCCACACATCCAGTGTAAAACTATTTAGGTCATTCTTATTTCTGCTTTCTATATTCCTTTGTGATCATCCCTTAACAAAACTTTACAGCAATTACTGTATTCAACATATTTATCTCAAATGATTGAAACATCATGAAAGACTATAGACTATAGAGTGATAAGGTATAGAAACAAAATGAATCTCTTAACTTACCCCTCCTTTCTTTAAACGCTCTGATAGAACAACAATTATCTTGAGCGCTTTAACCTTCTCTACATTAAAAGCTAACCTTGTTTTGTAAACCTTTTTAACTAGTTGTAAATAATTGTAGAAATTGATATTCAAAATATAACACTTGAAAACAAGAAATAGTTCAAAAAAACAATCAAACCATTACAACAAAAATCTCATATTTCATTTCAAGTCTTCTTAGATTTCTTCCTTGCAGCAGTTGTTTTGCCAATTCTTTTGCCAATATCTCATATAAGTAGAAAATATTGCTGAAATTCAATTTATGCTGCTACAATGCAATGAGTAATTGAGTAATATAGTGCTGAAAATTTTAACAATCTTTTTAGTGGTCACAAATCTTTGACATGTTTAATCAAAGGAAGAAATTTACCTGAGGAAGAAGCTCAAGAAACTTGGAGGTTTCTTCCACGACAATGCCTCTGTCCCACCTCTGATTCAGCAACTGCTCCCACCCAACATCGGGCACCATAGATTCGCCATAGGCAATCTCAGTTCCCACAGACATAACAGTGATATCAGGGGTTAACAAGGGTTTCTCGGCCCTTAAAAGTTGGTAAAGAATTGGGAGATCTTCCAGTTGAAAAAACCAGAAGAGAGTCAGGGCGGTATTAGGCTTCCCATAGAACTTTGAAGCGGAGAAGAGAGGTTTCGAGGGTCGTTGTGGTCATCGTAGAAAAACAAAGCTACAAAACTTTATTCATCATCTTATCATCTTCTAACTAAGAAAAGGACTATATTGTTTTCTTAATTCTAAACTTTATTGAAAGTGAAAGAACAGAGTAAACTAATCATAATCAACACAATTATAGAAAAAACAAAACCTTTATTCATTACCCTATCTTTATCCATTCAAACTTTTCTCCATCATGATTGTTTCCTCATTACAAATGAGTAAATAAACTCATTCTCGGCCAAGAAAAGCTTTCACTATCATCTTCCCTTTTCTAACTAAGAAAAAGACTACATTGAATCATTGAAATTTGCACACACAACAGACATTAATTTCTTAATTCTGGACCTTGAAAGTACAAGAACAGAGTAAATGAATCATAACAAATCAAACTTATATTCAAATGAGTAAGTGAACACATACATTCTTGTCCAATAAAAGATATCACTATCATTTTCCCTTTAGAAGAGGACTAATATTAGAACAATTCATGTGTTAATCATGACAAAATTGAAAATTACACAAAGATATAGTATTGAAAATTGATCAGTATGTATAGTAGGTAGCTATAGACAACGGTAATATTATGATTATGATTAGGATTAGGATTAGGATTAGGATTAGGATGAAGAGGATCAAATCAATTGGCAGTGGGCATTGAGTAACGGCACAAAGGGCAGAAATGACTGGTCTCCAACCATCGAACAATACAATCCTTGTGAAACACATGAGAACAAGGCATCTCAACAACCACTCTGCTGCTCATCTCAATCTCATCATCATCATCATCATCATCACACGAATCACCCAACGACGGCACCATCTTCTCGAAACATATGGTACAATTGCAAGTACTCATCAGACCCACATCGTTTAACTCCTTGAGAGCCCTTATGGAGTCTTTCGCTGCAGGAATATTGACATTAATATTTATATTCTCCTGATTTTGCTCTTGTTGTTGTTGGTGTTGGTATTCAATACTAGCAGTTAGGGCAGTGATATCGAGACAGATATTGAGACCCAAAGCTTGGGAGTTATTAGAATAATAATCATGAATTATGGGCAAAACGTAAGCAGTAGCAATTCGTGAAGTTAATGAAGATGGGATTTGGATGGAAGGGGTGCCCATTACTCCAGCCAGAATATATTCAGTGATTGCTAAATAATCAGATAAGTATTGGGCAAAAGGAACCACCGTATAGTAGTGACGACTGTCGATGAGGCGGTGGATATCAAGGAGTATGTGGCGAAAGTTGACATGAAAGGCTATGAATTTATCATTCGTCGTCACTATTGGCCGCCGTTGTTGCTGCTGTTGTTGCTGTAAGACTGCTTCTCCATCGTTACAGACCACGTTTATGTCGTAATGACAATCAAACAGAGGCAGTGCCGCCATTGTAAAATTAAAATTCAAAATTAACGGTCACTAGGAAGCCAAAGATAACAACTTTCTTTCTGGGGGATTTCAAATGGAAGAGGAGGCGGGAGGGAAATTAAGGAAACAACTCTTGATAATGGATTCTAAGAAGAGTGTTGTTGGTGTACATATATATACAGCTGTTGTAAGTTGTAAAGGAGGGAAGAAATAAGGAAACAGTGATAATGAATTCAAATATACCAGTCAACTGAAATTTTTTTACCGTTGAATTCATAGAAACATTTAAATCACCTGTCCCCAATTTTCTATCCCATTCCTGTCCCTCCAATAATTAATTGCCACCTATTTTTTTTTTTCTACATCATTTGCTCACTTTTTGCTAAACATTTTCTCTGTTAGTTAGTTGCGTTTATTTTTTAATCTTCCCACTCACAATCTTTTCTTCATTAATTACAATATTTTATGGTTTTAAAAACATATTTACAATATATCTTCATAAAATTCAAAATCTTTTCAACTTCCCTTATTTATATCCTACACTCTTAAGAAACCATCAATATATAATAACTAATATTAAACACATAATTATATAATTATGTAAAACTCACTTGTTTGAGCTACCCAATTAATATGCAACATTCTTAAAAAAAAAAAAAACTATCAACATAATTATATAAGAATTAATATTAAAAATATTAATAATTTGTATCTAAAGTTAAATATATATATATAGATATATAGGGTAAGACTATGGTAGGACCGAGCAAAAGTTCCCTACCATAGTCTTGATAATGGATTCTAAGAAGAGTGTTGTTGGTGTTCAGTACTCTTGTATTGTGTCTCTGTGTATATATATACATATATACAGCTGTATACCCTTGTAAGTTGTAAAGGAGGGAAACCAAATAAGAAAATAGTCATGATCAATTCAAATATACAAGTCAACTGAAATTTTTTTACCGTTGTATTTATTATTATATTATTATTTTATTACAAAATGTGGAAACAATGTATACCAAGACTTAATTGTATTATACTTATTAATTAATACTTTGTAGATGATGTGGCTTGTAATGATTCTATTTCTCATCAATTTATTTATATGTATTTACCACTTTCTCTGTATTTACCGTTGTATTTTGTACAACCTTTTTTTATTATTATATTATTATTATTTATTACAAAATATAGAATAATACATTGTAAATGACGTGGATTGTAATTACTCAAACTAATTTAAATATACAAGTCAACTGAAAAGAAGCGCTATTCTATCACAATAATTTTTTACTGTTGTATTTTATTATTATATTATTATTTATTTATTACAGAATAGGAAAACAAGGTATAACCAGGACTTAATTATATTATACTTATTAATTAATAAGTTGTAGATGACGTGGCTTGTAATCACTCGAGTAATTCTATTTCTCATCAATTTATTTATATGTATTTAACACTTTTATCTGTATTTACCATTGTATTTTGTACAACTTTTTTTTATTATTATATTATTATTATTTATTACAAATTATAGAATAATACATTGTAGATGACGTGAACTGTAATTACTCAAACTAATTAAACAGTGATTAATTCTATTTCTCATCAATTTATTTCTATATTTATAATAAGTATTTTCATTAAAATTAGGGGTTTTTTTTAAATATTATACCTAAAATTGATTTTATTTGTAAAAATACTTTCAATAAATATACAAGTCAACTGAAAAGAAGCGTTGTATTTTTTTACCGTTGTAAGTTGTCTGTGTGTATATCACAATAATTTTTTTTACAGTTGTATTTTATTATTATGTTATTATTTTATTTATTACAGAATAGGGAAACAAGATATAACTAGGACTTAATAATTAATATGTTGTAGATGACGTGGCTTGTAAATGATTCCATTTCTCATCAATTTATTTATATGTATTTACTATTTTCTCTGTATTTACCGTTGTATTTTGTACAACCTTTTATATTATTATATTATTATATTATTATTATTATTTATTATAATACATTGTAGATGACGTAAACTGTAATTACTCAACCTAATTAAAGAGTGATTGATTCTATTCCTCATCAATCTATATCTACATTTATAATAAGAATTTCCATTAAAATATAAGAGTTTTTTTCAATATTATCCCTAAAATTAATTTTATTTGTAAAAATACTTTTAACAAATTTATTTGCACAAATACTGATGTGTCACGTCAGCATAAATACCGAAATTCAAAATTATTATCGAAAATGGAAGAAACTTAAAAATTCTCGCTTCCAGAAAGCTCAGTATTTTGCAAGTTTTTTTTTAAAAAAGCAACATTTTAGTTACTTTTGATGTAAATAATATATCAGTTAGTTACTTTTTATTAAAAAAAATTATTTCAAGATAATTTTTTCTCATACACATTTTGTTGTTTAATTTGATCAAATAATTTTAAAAGAGAAATTTGATTTTCTATACTTACATACACCTAATATTTTTTCTCTAAACACATAACATTTAAATTTTGTGGGATATGACACATTTTAGATTAATTGTTTACATTATTACTGTCACACGGTAAAAATTACATTTATGCTGTCTTTGTCTTTTTCTTTTCCTTTTATACTGTAGATGCCAAAAATCACATACCAAGCCTCTATCCTCCACACCTACATACATAACTACCCCAGTAATACGAGAAACTTGAAAACAACCATTAATTCCAGCAAGATGGAACAAAAATAGAAAAATCGACATCAAATAAATAATTAGAGCAGCTCCAAGGAGACTGCAAATTGATAGTATGGTGTATATATTTGTTCCAAGGAGGCTGCAAATTGAGCATCATTTTCTAGGTTTCTCTACAGTGCACGACATATATGCCGTGCACTGTAGTCACGGCATGTTTTTTTTTTGTTAGTTTTTTTTATAATTTAATTAATATTTATATTATTATATTTGTAAATTAAGAATTATTTTTTGAGAAATTTTTTAATACACATTTTTAAAAGTGATGTACGAATCTACTCCTATTTATTTCGGCACCGACAAACTTTTTTAGTCTATTTTTTTTTATATAGTAGTGTATATTATAATTATTTAAGACATTCTGTAAAATTTAAAAAAATTTAGAAAAATTTAATACGCCGAAAATAATGCACTTCTTTAAAAGTGGTCCACTGATTTACTCCTACCTGTTTCGGCATTCGGGAGACTTGTTTAGTCTTTTTTTTATGGTCGTGTACATTATAGTTATTTAAAACATCCTGCAAAATTTAAAAAAATTTAACATGCCGAAAATAGAATTCAAAATTTCTGTTGCGTGACTCTTTTATTTAGATGAATACATTGTAAAAGCACCTTATAATATTTTTTTTGTGTAAATTTAAATGTGAATATCATAAATGTAGATCACCTATTCACTGGGATGAAGTGGGTGAAAGAAAGTTCTTGGGTCCCGAAGCTGTTCAGAAAACAAGTGAGGCAGTTGATAAGATTAGAGCGCGAATGCTCGCGGCTCAGAGTAGGCAGAAGAGTTATGCCGATCCAAAGCGCAGAGATATTGATTTTCAGGTTGGGGACATGGTATTTCTCCGAATATCTCCGATGAAAGGCATAAAACGCTTTGGGAAGAAAGCAAAGCTTAGCCCGAGGTTCATTGGACCTTTTGAAATCCTTGAGAGGATAGGGCAAGTAGCATAAAGGTTGGCTATGCCCCCAGCGCTGGAAACTGTACATAATGTGTTTCATGTTTCAATGCTTCAGAAGTATGTCTCAGACTCGTCCCATGTTCTGAGTTATGAAGCATTGGAACTTCAGCCGGACTTGTCATACGAGGAACAACCAGTGCAGATACTTGATAGAAGAGAGAAAGTCTTGAGAAGCAGGACAGTGGCACTGGTGAAAGTACTGTGGAAGAACAGTAAGGTAGAAGAGGCAACCTGGGAACTCGAGACGGATATGTAGCAGAAATATCCGGAGTTGTTCAGGTACATTTCGGGACGAAATTTCTATAAGGAGGGGGTAATTATAATACCCGGAATTAAGAAACGGATTAGCAAAACCCTAACTAGATAATTATGTATAATGGAGGAATTATATTATTATATAGTTCAATATATGTGATTTATATGAATTTTAATATATTAAAGACCCCGTTGGTGAGCCAGGGGCATTTTGGTAATTATGACCCGAGAAGGGTAAAATGATGAAATTAATTTAATTACCTACTTAATAGAACTATATTATTATATAGTATGCCTATGTTGTCTTTTCACGTGTGTTTTGACAGGTTAGCACGGTATAGTCACAACTGGGAATTTCGAGCGGAACCGGGTTCGGGCCCGAAATGTAAATTGGATTGATTTAATTGGCATTTTATTTGATGAGTGATAATCTGAAATTATTGTGAATTATTTATGCATGAAATGACTTATTTACCCTTGTGAGGGTGTAGGTGTGAATATTAAGCCCTAAGGGCATTTTGGTCATTTGACCCCTAATTACTATGTTTGGAAAATGTGATTTTTGAGGAAATGAAATGTTAATTTCTGGCTGTGTTTACCCCTCTCTTGGCCGACCCTTTCCCTCTCTCAAACCTCTCTTAAAATTTCTTTTTGTGGCTTTGGTAATTCGTTGATTTGAAGCTTGGGATTGGAAGATTTTTGGAGCTTAGAGTTAAGGAAATTCAAGCTTTGTTTGAGGTAGCTCTTGTTGTTTTTAATTTTGTTTTCCCTATTGAATTTATGGTGTTAAAAGCTTAGAAAAGCATATGTTGAATTGTTGAGTAGTGGGATTGCATGTTCATAGTTTTGAATGGTAATCTTGGTGGGTTTTAGTATAAATTGCATAATTTGTGATGTTGTGCATGGATTATAATTGCAAGGTAGTTTCTAACTTAGAATCATGTATTTTTGAGTTGTTTTCTTGGCTGGAAGTTATTTGAAATATAGAAGTTGAAGCTCTTGTTCAAGAGCTTAAAGTACCATGAATATGCATGATTTTAAAGTGATTTTGCTATCTGAATTCTTGAGGGTTTGTTGCTGGATTTTAATGCTTGATAATGTGTTTTAAATCCTTAATATTTGCTAGCTACTGTAAGTGGATTAATTGAGAATTTGGTTGTGAAAAAGCAAGCTTGAGTTCATGGAACTTAAGGAGGAATATTGTAGAACATTGTCCTACATATATAAGAACATGAGCTATTCCACTTATCACCAAAGTGATTTATATCCTATGTAGTATGCAATTTAATTTTAAATTGGTAGTTAATTATTTATTTAGCCCTTAGTTAATTGACACTAATGTTCAAATAGCTAAAAGGATTTTAACTCAATCGAAGCAAGGGAAGTTTGTCTTCGAATCTAAGAGAGAATCTTGGTTGGTTAATCAAGATCTTAAGGTAAATTATTGTAAAAATCTTTGTTGTGTTGTTTTACATCCATGTAATTTACAAACTGGAATTTATATCTTAACATTAATTTTTATTGGAGGTTATTTACCATACTAAGGCAGTTAGACTCAAAATGAACATGTTGGGTTTATTAAATTTTTTTAGTATACTAATTGGCTAAATAAATAGCTTTTGAATATCGAAAAATACTTTACTATGTTTATTCCTTGGAGATATAATATGGCCTTCGTTATTAGGCATGATCATATCAAACTTAACTTATTTATAATTATGAGGCAAAATGCTAATATTTATTTACATATACTTTAATTTATTTTCTTAGATTAAAGTGATGATGTACATTAGTCACTATTGAAGACTGTTTGAAGTACTAATTAAATTTAATTCCTCACATATAATTAAATTTTAAATTTATTAAACATTTCCATTAAAATTAATAAAATAAATAAATTTACATATTAATCAAATCTTTACATAAACACAAAATAATAAAATAAATAAATTTACATATTAACTGAACATTTACATAACACACAACTCTTATTTACTCTTCATTAGGAAGATGAGCATCACTA
Organism: Cannabis sativa; assembly: GCF_029168945.1. Taxonomy (NCBI): domain Eukaryota; kingdom Viridiplantae; phylum Streptophyta; class Magnoliopsida; order Rosales; family Cannabaceae; genus Cannabis; species Cannabis sativa. Next base: position 48,641,699 of record NC_083603.1, read on the forward strand.
ATAAAAGAAGAATCATCACAATTGAAGGGAAGATGGGGCATCATAGGAAGACGTCGATGAAGATGATACTGGCGATGGAGCATTTAAGCACATATAGCTCATGTCTACTTGCAACTTCTCATATAGATAAGGTAATTGAATGTATCCCCTCTTGTATTCCTTCTCCAGTTTCATAACAATATTACTACTTAAAAACATTCTCATATATTCCTTGCAGCAATCTTTGCCTGTGCAAAGAATTTGTTGATCGGTGCTGTAAATTACACTTGAATCGTCAAATTTTAGCATACAAGCTTGGTTGCACCCTCGAAATAATCTACTTCCATATGAATCAATAATATAACAAACATGAAGTTCTAGTTTTAAGACAAAGAAGTGATCGTTCCAACCCACGACGAAAATTTTTGGCTCTGTTGTTAAATCTTTAGTTATGGTCTCCCACATATTGTCTAAAGAGAACATATCTTTCAACAAGTTGATTTTTTCAACCCCGAACATCCCCGTAACTGATCTATCTGTGCAAATAGAGACTGGTTTGATACCAGCATTTATCACAGTCTCTATATCGAAGTGATTGTTAGAAAATTTGTTCTGGCAATAAGAGGATTCGTTGCTGAGTGCTGGCCACTCAGAAGAGCCTTCGAGGATTAGGGATTCAAATTGTACCCTTGTGGGCATTAATTTTGGGTTGCAGTGAAGCCAGTGAGCAATGAATATTGCTATCACGGAACAAGCGCCGTATCCAGAAGCTAATCGGCTCGTTTGATCGAAGGAAGCAAATAAAACTGGAACTTTCAACAATGCTTCTTTATCTTGACTCAATAATTTTAGTGGTGATGACCACTCACTTAAATTTTGCTCCTGTAATCATTAACAAAAATTTATTAATGAATTATACATATACTCTAAAACTCATTCATAAATATACATAACATAATTAAAAATATATATATGTGAATCTCATAGCTAGCTAGTTGTGTTATGAATTTAATACAATAACAATAGTTTCATTTAAAAAAAAAAATTCTATGTTATTGTTAATCTAATAATCCAAACGTTACTATAAGACATGATTTGCACAAATTATTAATATTGTATTTATTTTAAATAATGTTCCAAGAAATTTTTTAGAGAATTTTTGTTACCTTGAAATTTTCCTGTCTTTCCCATATTATAAAATCTTGTTGAGAGTAATTTTTCTCTTCTGTTGTAATTTGCTTTAGTTGGTTTGATGGAGTTCCCTATATCAAAAGAAGAAAAAAAAATATTAGTTTTTATAAATTACTCTCTTTCAATGAATTGATCATATATTTTCCAATCAAAAAAAAAAAAATGAACTGTCATTGGTCAAAAAATAATAATAATAATAAAAAATCTTAAAATAACAAGATTAATAATTAATAAAAAATGGTGGTGTCATAATTTTGCTTAATCAAGTTATTGAATTAATTAACTCAAATTTTAAGTTGTACTGATAAGAAGTTTTCCAATCTAGTTTTTTGTACAAAGCATAATTAAAGTAGCCATATATATGATCAATCCATTTTCGTTTGTAATTATAAAGTCATGAGCTTAATTTGTACAGAAAACAAGAATTATTACTTTGGTTTAATTTGTTATTGCTTTTGGGGTATATATGTTATACTTTATATATCTCACTCACTACTTCACTCTCTTAAAGTTAATTAATTCTCTTTCACTAATAAATGAAGAATTCATGAATGAATTAAAGAAGAAAGAAGAAGAAGAATAGAAGAACATTTTAGTTACCATCAAGATTTCTCTGAAGGATGCCTTTTTTGTTTCCATACTTAATTACTACTTCAACTTCAATACACACTCAAATATTAATAACTTTTTTCTTTTCTCTAATTAACATTTAACACCTACGGTTTATCTATATATACCATATCATTAATATAATTCTACTCAAATTAGGTTTTATATTTAACTTTTACTTTATTTTTATTTAAAAAAAGATAGATATTTTATCAAATTTTCTCCTCACCGACATCATTTTCAAATGATTTTTTAAAATAATAATAATAATAATTTCAAACTATCATAAATTTTTACACTAACTTTGATTTTATTAGGTATTTATGAAATAAATGTGATGTTAAATGGGTCTTAGAATTGAGAGGAGCCCATATTGATACAGATCCTCTTCATCTTCTTCCTTCTTATACAGAAAACAAGAATTATTACTTTGGTTTAATTGTTTTTGGGGTATATATGTTAAACTTAATATATCTCACTCATCATCACTTCACTCTCTTAAAGTTAATTAATTCTCTTTCACTAATAATAGATGAAGAAATCGTGAATGAATGAATTAAAGAAGAAAAAAAGAAGAATAGAAGAAGAACATTTTACTCACCATCAAGATTTCTCTAAAGGATGCCTTTTTTGTTTCTATACTTAATTACTACTTCAACTTCAACACACACTCAAATATTAATAATTTTTTTCTTTTCTCTTATTAACACTTACACCTACGCTTTATCTATATAAAGAATATCATTAATATAATTCTACTCAAATTAGGATTTATATTTAACTTTTAATTTATTTTTATTTAAAAAAAGATAGATATTTCACCGACATCATTTTCAAATGATTTTTCTTATTCAATAAAATTAATTATTTTAAACTATCATAATTTAATTTTGTAAACTTCGAATTTATTGTGTGTTTATGTAATAAATGTGATTTAAAATGGTCCTTAGAATTGAGAGATAACCAATAACAACAACCACTCTCTTCTCATTACCAACCTCAACAAGGGCTGCTTCCACCACTCTCGGAGTCTTTTCTGGAAACACTTCCACTCGAATTTTCTTCCCAAAAGTGGACTCATCATCATCCATTAGAGTTTCTCTAAAGACCAATGCTTCCGCTGTTTCCGACCTTGGTTTCGTCACTTCGCGGCTCGGTAATTGCATATTTGAACAGATTTAAATGTAGAAAGGTGGACAAATATACTAGATCAATAGCAAGTAAACCATCCATCCGGTTCCAAAAATCTAACATAACTTATAAACCATGTAATCATTAACAGAAGAAGTAACCAGCAATTAAAAATAAAATAAAAAACGCTTGAATCCACACATCCAGAGTGAAATACCAATTACTGGCAAGAAAATATTAAGCTTACCGCATCTATTCTCCGTTGTTGAGCATGTCTAAGACAAATAAAGCAAATTTTCGAAAACGTACCCTTTCTTCCTCTAAGACTCTCTTCCTATCAATAGCACTCTTTGCACTTCTCTATATACTCCATTATCCCGTAAGAGTTTTCGTCAATTTCACTTGCATTCGGTTGAGTGGAAGCCAGTAACATAAGATATATTTTAGCAGTCAAGAGCTACGGACTATCTATGCTTGCGAAAACAGGTCATGAAAGTAAACACATTACACAAAACTACACATTTTTACAAACATGGACGGTATTCGTACTTGATCATCTTAAGCATGTTCTCCATGACCCCTTGGACTTGCCGTGACATATCTGCATTTAATAAATTTTCAGATCAAACAACTTCGCAAATGAATTCACGGTTTTAACAAATTGAAATCTGAAAGCGTACATTTAGATAACCCGATCTTACAAAAAATCGTCAAAATGTTCAAGAATTTAATGTTAGACTTTTATTTGGGTTAAATTTGATTGGTTTCATTAAAACTTGGGTTGATTGGATAGTTCTTTGCTGTGTTAGCCCATGTTGTTGGTGATCAATTGTTAATGGGCTTAGCATCTGTGAGTAAAGTCTAGGTGAAGCAGAAGTGTGGGCTTTTCTAGTTGACTGAAGCCTTTGATGAGCAGGCCCAGCCCAACTAGGGTTTTGTAGCTAAGTCCCCTCCCTAACTCTATAAATACATATTGTCTCATCACAATTGTATACCTTTTGATAATCAGAGAAAATAAACTGCTTCTGATTTAGAGATCTAGGGAGGAAGACTTAGTTGATAGTATTGCACTATCAAATTGGAGTAACTGCTGTGGATCAAACATAGATAATTGCTATGGATCAATCAGGTACACATACTCAATTATCATATACTACTATTGTGTTCTATGTTATATACAAATGATCTTGGGTTAATTGTTAATTTATCTAACATTTAAACCTAATGAATTGAATTACAAAGTTTAAGAATCGAGTTGCGCAAGATTCTAAGTAAGAGCGAGAAGAACTGACCGTAGACGAGAGATGAGAGCTGAGATTCAGGTTCTGGATGAGCTTTGATCTGTTGAGCATCGGACTGAGAATGAGATGGGGAAGCCGCCATCGATAAAAACAGAGATTTTAGTAAGAGAGAGAGAGAGAGGGGGGGGGGGGGCTTATCTATATTCCTTTGTGATCAACCCTTAACAAAACTTTATAGCAATTACTGTATTCAACATACATTTATCTCAAATGATTGAAACATCATGAAAGACTATAGGCTAGAAATGTGTGACCTATTTTCCGAATACACTCTTAACAGTTCTTCTTGTGCATTACTGACCTACATGCCCAAGAAATAAGAAAGCTTTGAATCGTAATAATTCAATTTAGAACTATGACAAAAACTAATAATGAACTCAGGAAACATGAGATTGTATGTCTACAGACCATTACAAGAAGAAAAAAAAATATTAGTTTTTATAAATTACTCTCTTTCAATGAATTGATCATATATTTTCCAATCAAAAAAAAAAATGAACTGTCATTGGTCAAAAAATAATAATAATAATAAAAAATCTTAAAATAACAAGATTAATAATTAATAAAAAATGGTGGTGTCATAATTTTGCTTAATCAAGTTATTGAATTAATTAACTCAAATTTTAAGTTGTACTGATAAGAAGTTTTCCAATCTAGTTTTTTGTACAAAGCATAATTAAAGTAGCCATATATATGATCAATCCATTTTCGTTTGTAATTATAAAGTCATGAGCTTAATTTGTACAGAAAACAAGAATTATTACTTTGGTTTAATTTGTTATTGCTTTTGGGGTATATATGTTATACTTTATATATCTCACTCACTACTTCACTCTCTTAAAGTTAATTAATTCTCTTTCACTAATAAATGAAGAATTCATGAATGAATTAAAGAAGAAAGAAGAAGAAGAATAGAAGAACATTTTAGTTACCATCAAGATTTCTCTGAAGGATGCCTTTTTTGTTTCCATACTTAATTACTACTTCAACTTCAATACACACTCAAATATTAATAACTTTTTTCTTTTCTCTAATTAACATTTAACACCTACGGTTTATCTATATATACCATATCATTAATATAATTCTACTCAAATTAGGTTTTATATTTAACTTTTACTTTATTTTTATTTAAAAAAAGATAGATATTTTATCAAATTTTCTCCTCACCGACATCATTTTCAAATGATTTTTTAAAATAATAATAATAATAATTTCAAACTATCATAAATTTTTACACTAACTTTGATTTTATTAGGTATTTATGAAATAAATGTGATGTTAAATGGGTCTTAGAATTGAGAGGAGCCCATATTGATACAGATCCTCTTCATCTTCTTCCTTCTTATACAGAAAACAAGAATTATTACTTTGGTTTAATTGTTTTTGGGGTATATATGTTAAACTTAATATATCTCACTCATCATCACTTCACTCTCTTAAAGTTAATTAATTCTCTTTCACTAATAATAGATGAAGAAATCGTGAATGAATGAATTAAAGAAGAAAAAAAGAAGAATAGAAGAAGAACATTTTACTCACCATCAAGATTTCTCTAAAGGATGCCTTTTTTGTTTCTATACTTAATTACTACTTCAACTTCAACACACACTCAAATATTAATAATTTTTTTCTTTTCTCTTATTAACACTTACACCTACGCTTTATCTATATAAAGAATATCATTAATATAATTCTACTCAAATTAGGATTTATATTTAACTTTTAATTTATTTTTATTTAAAAAAAGATAGATATTTCACCGACATCATTTTCAAATGATTTTTCTTATTCAATAAAATTAATTATTTTAAACTATCATAATTTAATTTTGTAAACTTCGAATTTATTGTGTGTTTATGTAATAAATGTGATTTAAAATGGTCCTTAGAATTGAGAGATAACCAATAACAACAACCACTCTCTTCTCATTACCAACCTCAACAAGGGCTGCTTCCACCACTCTCGGAGTCTTTTCTGGAAACACTTCCACTCGAATTTTCTTCCCAAAAGTGGACTCATCATCATCCATTAGAGTTTCTCTAAAGACCAATGCTTCCGCTGTTTCCGACCTTGGTTTCGTCACTTCGCAGCTCAGTAATTGCATATTTGAACAGATTTAAATGTAGAAAGGTGGACAAATATACTAGATCAATAGCAAGTAAACCATCCATCCGGTTCCAAAAATCTAACATAACTTATAAACCATGTAATCATTAACAGAAGAAGTAACCAGCAATTAAAAATAAAATAAAAAACGCTTGAATCCACACATCCAGAGTGAAATACCAATTACTGGCAAGAAAATATTAAGCTTACCGCATCTATTCTCCGTTGTTGAGCATGTCTAAGACAGCGAAAGCAGCTTTCTGAAAACGTACCCTTTCTTCCTCTAAGACTCTCTTCCTATCAATAGCACTCTTTGCACTTCTCTATATACTCCATTATCCCAGAAGAGTTTTCGTCAATTTCACTGCAGATTCAGTTGAGTGGAAGCCAGTAACATAAGATATATTTTAGCAGTCAAGAGCTACGGACTATCTATGCTTGCGAAAACAGGTCATGAAAGTAAACACATTACACAAAACTACACATTTTTACAAACATGGACGGTATTCGTACTTGATCATCTTAAGCATGTTCTCCATGACCCCTTGGACTTGCCGTGACATATCTGCATTTAATAAATTTTCAGATCAAACAACTTCGCAAATGAATTCACGGTTTTAACAAATTGAAATCTGAAAGCGTACATTTAGATAACCCGATCTTACAAAAAATCGTCAAAATGTTCAAGAATTTAATGTTAGACTTTTATTTGGGTTAAATTTGATTGGTTTCATTAAAACTTGGGTTGATTGGATAGTTCTTTGCTGTGTTAGCCCATGTTGTTGGTGATCAATTGTTAATGGGCTTAGCATCTGTGAGTAAAGTCTAGGTGAAGCAGAAGTGTGGGCTTTTCTAGTTGACTGAAGCCTTTGATGAGCAGGCCCAGCCCAACTAGGGTTTTGTAGCTAAGTCCCCTCCCTAACTCTATAAATACATATTGTCTCATCACAATTGTATACCTTTTGATAATCAGAGAAAATAAACTGCTTCTGATTTAGAGATCTAGGGAGGAAGACTTAGTTGATAGTATTGCACTATCAAATTGGAGTAATTGCTGTGGTTCAAACAGAGATAATTGCTATGGATCAATCAGGTACACATACTCAATTATCATATACTACTATTGTGTTCTATGTTATATACAAATAGATCTTGGGTTAATTGTTAATTTATCTAACATGTGGTATCAGATTGCCTATTGTATATGATTTAGAACCTATAATTAGTATAATTAATTTGTATATGTTAATTATCCATAATTTCATATCAATTTCGTTATTATTTTATGTGCAATTTTTTGTTTATAAATCTTAAAACTTTAGGTGTTTTATTGATCGTTAAATTCTCTATCAATTGATATATTATATGCATAAAATCATTGTGTATATTAAGAGAATTTTAAATTTAAAGTTTTAGGGTTTATATGATTATAATGTGAAATTATAATTGTGTATTTTGATTTTATCGTTTTTAATCTAAAATTGATTATAGATATCTCATTATTAATTGTTTATGAATGTTCTTAAATGATTAATTTTGTATTTTGATTAAGATTGATATTCCAAATCAATTTTTTTTTATGTTCTTTATTTTTGTATAGCTTTTCTTTAGATCTATTGTTTTTTAGCAACTAATACCCGAAATTAGTAGCTTAGATTGATTAGAAATTACATCCCGAACAAAACCCATCAAGAATCGCGTGTTTTCGTCGATTTTTTGGCCGGAAAACGGGACAGACCCGACTGGGACCGAACCGGGTCGTCTAACTCGCATCTGGATCCGGCTGGAGGAAGAAGACAACTCCCAGCCGCAAAGCCCACTCGCGCAGGCGGCGCGTGGGGGCGCGTGTGGCCGCGTGGGAGTTCTTTTTTCGACGTTTTTTTTTCAGCGTGCTTAGAATTTAATTTCTGATTTTTCTATGATTTTTTATTAATTTTTTGACTCCGTTTAATAATTATTATTATTTTAATGATAATTATGCAGTTAAAAAATTATTAAAAATAATTTTTGATGATTTTTCAAAATCCGTAAATCATAGAAAAAATTTCAGTTTCTTCTCGTTCCATAAGACATAGTCACTCTCTTGTTTAATTTATTTTGACTATGTAGTCTCTACCAATTTTCTTATATTCACATCTTTTAATTATTTGTTGTTCTAAAATTATAAAACTTGGTTGTTTGATACAAAAATAATGTGTTATGGTGGACACTTTATTTTTTTGATTATCAATATAATAAAAGCAATTATATATCTCTTTTGGAAATTTGGTTGAAAATTATTAATTTTCAATGATTGTTTTATCACCAAATTTCACATGTTGAAGAAAATATTATATTTTTTGGTTGACTATATGTGTAATTACTTGCCCAAAGGTAGTATTTACATATATTAGTTCACATTCCATGAAGTGAGTTAATATTAAATGTATATATTTTAATTATTTGCCCAAAGGTAATAATTTAAATATATAAATTTATTATTATTTTTTGCTTGAATTAATACATATTTTTAAGAAATTTATTTGCCCAAAGGTAATAAAATTCTTAAATGATATGTATTTTTTCTTTGTTGTTAACTTCATGAAGGTTGATCATGTGTGTGTTATATTCTCACCCCAAAGGGGAGTTTATAATGACCAGTTGATTCTACAATATTTTCTAATACATTGCTCATATTGCTTATTCAAGTTTTAATTTTTGAATTTTTCAGTCTCCTTTTCTGTGAACAACAATAATGCTTCCATCCATATTTTGAATGCTTCCAACTACAAGACATGGAAACGAGATGTGGAATTTACTTTAGGCATAATGGATATGGACTTGTGCCTACGAGAAGAAAAACCTGCTGATCTTACTGACTCTAGTACAGCTGCCGAGAGAACTCATCATGCACAATGGGAAAAGTCAAGTCGTCTTAGTCTTCTTACTATGAAAAGATCCATTCCTGAACATCTATTGAGTGGTTTGCCAGACACTACAAATGCCAAAGAGTTTTTCAATGCTGTAGAAAAATTATACGACATCGGTGAAAACGGCGAAGTGGACATCTTATGGATGAAATGACAACCATTAAGTATGATGAATTAAAAGGAGTGCGAGATTTTATTCTGAAATTGGTGAATGTTCAGTCCAAGTTGAAAGATCATAATATTCCTCTTCCTGACTCTTTCATAATTCATCGAGCTCTTCATGCTCTTCCTGCCTCTTTCAGCCTTATCAAGACAGCCTACAACACTTACAATCAAACATGGACTATCAGCGACCTAATTTCTCAGTGTGTAGCTGAAGAAAGCAAGCTTAAAAGGGAGAAGAATGAATCTGCTAACTATGTTTCTCACCTCAAGCCCAACAAAGGAAAAGGAAAATTCAAGAATAAAAATGATGGTGCTACTAAACAGAATGGTAATGGTAAGGAGCATAAGAATAAACAGAAGAATAACAATGGAAAGTCCAAATACTCTAATGTGAAGTGTTACTTTTGTGAAAAATTGGGGCATCGGAGAACGGACTGTCACAAATTTACGACTTGGTTAGAAAAGAAGCAAGCACAATCAGGTAATCCATTGGCATGTGTTTGTTTTGAATCTAATCTAGTTGATGTTCCTATTGATTCTTGGTGGTTAGACAGTGGTGCTACTGTTCATGTTTCTGCTTCCTTACAGGGGCTAAGGGATCTCAGGAAGCCAAGTGAGAGGGAGTCCAAGCTTAAAGTGGGCAATGATGTTGGAGTTCACGTTATTTATGTTGGAACATTTATTCTTGAATTACAGTCTCGTGATAAGATTATTCTGAACAATACTTTTTATGTTCCTACTTTTAAAAGGAATTTAGTTTCGCTTCCGCTTTTGGTTAAACAAGGATATTCTTTTCATTTTGCAAATGATAATGTTGACATTATGCTTGACTCTCGAATTATTGGAAATTGCTTTTATTCTGATGGTCTTTACAAGTTGTCATTGGCTCCTTTAGATTCCTCTTTTAATGTTGTGAATACGTGGGTAAAAGACCTCATATTAAGGAAACATCCTTATTGTTATGGCACAAAAGATTGGGTCATATTTCCAGAGAAAGGGTTGATCGTTTAATTAAATCTGAAATACTTCCTCCTCTTGATGCTTCTGATTGGGATACTTGTGTTGATTGTACTCGTGGAAAATTGACTAAAACAAGAAAGAAGACTGCAAACCGCAGTCAATCTTTATTGGAAATTATCCACACAGACATCAGTGGTCCTTATTCCACCACGTTCTGCAGAAACAAGTATTTTATCACTTTTATCGATGATTTTTCTCGTTATGGATTCACCTATTTAATTAAAGAAAAATCTGACGCCCTTGATAAACTCAAAATTTTTCGAAATGAGGTTGAGAAACAATTAGGAAGAGTCATCAAAGTTGTTCATTCTGATCGTGGAGGAGAATATTATGGTCGTTATACAGAATCTGGACAACACATGGGGCTTTTTGCAGAGTACTTACAAGAAAATGGTATAGTTGCTCAATACACTATGCCTGGTTCACCGAGCAAAATGGCGTTGCTTTGAAAGGAGAAATCGCACTCTCATGGATATGGTTAGAAGTATGATGAGTAGAACAAATCTTCCGGAGTTTTTATGGGGTGAAGCACTTATGACTGCAACTTATATTTTAAATCGTGTTCCCAGTAAATCTGTTCCCAAGACCCCTTTTGAGTTATGGACTGGGCGGAAGCCTAGTCTTAATCATCTTCGAGTATGGGGTTGTCCAGCTGAAGTAAAGATTTATGATCCTAATTTGAAAAAGTTAGATCCGAGAACAAATCGCTGTTATTTCATTGGTTATCCACTGCGCTCAAAAGGCTATCGCTTTTACTGTCCCACTCGTGGTACGCGAATTGTTGAATCTCGCATCGCTAAATTTACGGAATTTGATGTTCTTTGAAAAAATTCCTTCAACATCTCTTGAAATGGGGAGTCCTCTAAAGGAATTTGTATTCCTATGTCATTTTCAAGAGATGATAACAGTAGTCTCCATCCTACTCCAGTTGGTAATGCTCCCATTGTTGATGAATATATTGCTCCCGATATCGAAGATGATGAAGGTCCTATTATTGATGAAGGGCCTATTAATGATGAAGCTCCTATTGTTAATGAGAATCCTGTTATTGAAGAAATTCCAGTTGTGGAAGATGTTATTCAAAACAATGATCAACAAAGAGAAGTTATTCCAGAAGTACCTCCTCTAAGAAGATCTCAAAGACAAAAGAAGTCAACAAAGTGTCATGATAATTTTGTTTATCTTGGAGAAGGAGAATATGATATTGATCATTTTGTGGATCCTGTCACTTTTAGTGAAGCACTTAATAGTCCACAATCTTCAAAATGGTTAGCGAATACGGATGATGAGATCGACTCCATGAAGAAAAATGGTGTATGGGAGCTAGTTTTATTACCTGATGGTTTTAAACCAATAGGTTGTAAGTGGATTTTAAAGGCTAAAAGGGATAAAAAGGGACAGATTGAAAGGTTTAAAGCGCGTTTAGTGGCTAAAGGCTTTACTCAAAGAGAAGGTATTGATTACACTGAAACTTTCTCACCTGTTTCCACTAAAGATTCATTCCGAATTATTATGGCCTTAGTTGCGCATTTTGATTTAGAGGTGCATCAAATGGATGTTAAAACTCGCTTTTCGAATGGAGAATTGAATGAGGAAGTCTATATGTCTCAACTTGAAGGCTACAATGAGAAAGGAAAAGAACACTTAGTTTGCCAGTTGAAACGATCCATTTATGGTCTCAAACAGGCCTCTCGCCCGTGGTACTTGAAGTTTGACAAGGTTGTGACATCGTTTGGTTTCGTAGAGAACAAGTTTGATCGGTGTATTTATATGAAGATCGATGGGAGTCGTTATATTTTTCTTGTTCTTTATGTAGATGACATTTTACTTGCCGGCGGTGATTTGTCACTACTAAATGAGACCAAAAATTTTCTGTCTTCCAATTTTGATATGAAAGATCTTGGAGAGGCATCCTATGTTTTGGGGATTGAGATCCATCGTGACAGGAATCGAAAAGTTCTTGGCTTATCTCAAGAAGCTTACATTAATCGTGTGCTCAAAAGGTTCAACATGGATTTGTGTAAAGTTTTGGTTCGTTCCTATTCCGAAAGGGGACAAGTTCACTAAGCAGCAATGTCCTAAGAACGACTTGGAAAGAGGAGCAATGAAGAACATCCGTTATGCAAGTGTAGTAGGGAGTTTGATGTATGCTCGGTGTTTGCACTCGACCTGACATAGCTTTCGTAGTAAATGTTCTTGGGAGATATTTATCTGATCCTGGCCTTGATCATTGGGTTGCAGCCAAGAAAGTTTTGAGATATTTGCAAAGAACGAAGAGTTTTATGCTTGTGTATAAGCATGTTGACAATCTTCGAGTTGTTGGTTATTCAGATTCGGATTTTGGTGGTTGTGTAGATGATTTAAAGTCAACTTCGGCTATATTTTCACCTTGGCGAGTCTTTGCTATTTCTTGGAAGAGTGTCAAACAGACTTTGATCACGTCATCTACTATGTATGCTGAGTTTGTTGCATGTTATGGGGCATCTTTGCAAGCTTTGTGGCTGAAGAATTTTATTTCGGAGATACGAGTGGTTGATTCTATTTCCACACCTATGCTAATCTATTGTGATAATGATGCTGCTGTTTTCTTTTCAAAGAATAACAAGATTAGTAGTGCTTCTAAACATATGGAAATAAAGTATCTCACTGTCAGAGACTTGGTCAAGAAAGGAGACATTGTTATTGAAAATTGCAAGACCGAGTCGATGTTAGCTGATCCTCTAACCAAAGGGTTAAGTGCCGTGCTGTTTAATAAACATGTTGTTAATATGGGCATTTTAGAATCTTTTGATCTTTTGGGTTAGTGGGAGTTTTGTTTTCTGTTTGTTTTTAGAAATTATTATTTATAATTTTCTGAATAAAGTTATGAACTACATTTTATGTTTCAATATTTTTTTATTATTGAATGGATATGTTTTCAATTATGTTTTGTTATATTCTCGAGAATGATTGAATTGAAAGCATGTGGTTCATATTGTTGTGATCATTGTCTTTTAAATTTATTTGCTTATTGACAATGATATGTTGTTGGCTTAATTATTTAAGCAAGTTTAGTGACACTTACTTATTTTAAGTGGTGTATGTTTAATTTCACTGGCTTATTTATTAAGCATCACGGTATCAGTGAAATTGAGGACTGATAAGGATATTATGTTATTTTAAATTGATCACATGTTGAACATAATTCCTTACCACACTACTAGACTTATTGACCATGTCGATTTAATACTTTGGTATTTGTGATTATGAATGTCTTTTGTTGAGCTAAAAACAATATGACTGTCATAGTTCATTATCAAAGGTTAAATTAGACCGGTATGTTGAGATGCTATCAGAGAACTATCATTTTTTAAAGTGGCCACAAATGTTTTCCTGTTGTTCAACCCATGAGTCGTTTTCAAACAAAATTATTTTGATATATAATATATATGTATTAAAATCAATGTAGCCCAAGTGGGAGAATGTTAGACTTTTATTTGGGCTTACATTAAATTTTATTGGTTTTATTAAAACTTGGGTTGATTGGATAGTTCTTTGCTGTGTTAGCCCATGTTGTTGGTGATCAATTGTTAATGGGCTTAGCATCTGTGAGTAAAGTCTAGGTGAAGCAGAAGTGTGGGCTTTTCTAGTTGTTCGAAGCCTTTGATGAGCGAGCCCGGCCAACTAGGGTTTTGTAGCTAAGTCCCCTCCCTAACTCTATAAATACATATTGTCTCATCACAATTGTATACCTTTTGATAATCAGAGAAAATAAACTGCTTCTGATTTAGAGATCTAGGGAGGAAGACTTAGTTGATAGTATTGCACTATCAAATTGGAGTAACTGCTGTGGATCAAACATAGATAATTGCTATGGATCAATCAGGTACACATACTCAATTATCATATACTACTATTGTGTTCTATGTTATATACAAATGATCTTGGGTTAATTGTTAATTTATCTAACATTTAAACCTAATGAATTGAATTACAAAGTTTAAGAATCGAGTTGCGCAAGATTCTAAGTAAGAGCGAGAAGAACTGACCGTAGACGAGAGATGAGAGCTGAGATTCGGAGTTACGGATGAGCTTTGATCTGTTGAGCATCGGACTGAGAATGAGATGGGGAAGCCGCCATCGATAAAAACAGAGATTTTAGTAAGAGAGAGAGAGAGAGGGGGGGGGGGGGCTTATCTATATTCCTTTGTGATCAACCCTTAACAAAACTTTACAGCAATTACTGTATTCAACATACATTTATCTCAAATGATTGAAACATCATGAAAGACTATAGGCTAGAAATGTGTGACCTATTTTCCGAATACACTCTTAACAGTTCTTCTTGTGCATTACTGACCTACATGCCCAAGAAATAAGAAAGCTTTGAATCGTAATAATTCAATTTAGAACTATGACAAAAACTAATAATGAACTCAGGAAACATGAGATTGTATGTCTACAGACCATTACTCCATAAACTTGACGAATTCTCAACAGTTCGGCATCATTGTCACAATCACCACAAACAAGCATTATTGGCAGGAAGTTTTTGGTAAAACGTCCAAAGCTATCCAACTACTATGGATTATCTTTACATCTAACTAAGCCGAAAATTGATCAAAATCAGAAAAAATAACACTATTTCATTTCAAGAAATAGTTCCAAATATAAAAAAAAATCAATCAAACCATTACAACAAAAATCTCATATTTCATTTCAAGTCTTCTTAGATTTCTTCCTTGCAGAAGTTGTTTTGCCAATATTTCATATAAGAAGAAAATATTGCTGAAATTCAATTTATGTTGCTACAATGCAATGAGCAATTGAGTAAAATAGTGCTGAAATTTTAACAATCTTTCTAGTGGTCACAAATCTTTGACATGTTTAATCAAACGAAGAAATTAACCTGAGGAAGAAGCTCAAGAAACTTGGAGGTTTCTTCCACAACATCTCTGACTCAGCAACTTCTCCCACCCAACATCGGGCACCATAGATTCGCCATATGCAATCTCAGTTCCCACAGACATAACAGTGATATCAGGGGTTAACAAGGATTTCTCGGCCCTTAAAAGTTGGTAAAGAATTGGGCGATCTTCCAGTTGAAAAAACCAGAAGAGAGTCAGGGCAGTAATAGGCTTCCCATAGAGCGCTGAAGCGGAGAAGAGAGAGGTTTCGAGGGTCGTTGTGGTCGTCGTAGAAAAACAAAACTACAAAACTTTATTCATCATCTTGTCTTCATCCAATCTAACTTATTACATTCAAACTTTTGTTCCTCACAAATGAGTAAATAAACACATTCTTGTCCAAGGAAAGATTTTAGTATCATCTTCTAACTAAGAAAAGGACTATATTGTTTTCTTAATTCTAAACTTTATTGAAAGTGAAAGAACAGAGTAAACTAATCATAATCAACACAATTATAGAAAAAACAAAACCTTTATTCATTACCCTATCTTTATCCATTCAAACTTTTCTCCATCATGATTGTTTCCTCATTACAAATGAGTAAATAAACTCATTCTCGGCCAAGAAAAGCTTTCACTATCATCTTCCCTTTTCTAACTAAGAAAAAGACTACATTGAATCATTGAAATTTGCACACACAACAGACATTAATTTCTTAATTCTGGACCTTGAAAGTACAAGAACAGAGTAAATGAATCATAACAAATCAAACTTATATTCAAATGAGTAAGTGAACACATACATTCTTGTCCAATAAAAGATATCACTATCATTTTCCCTTTAGAAGAGGACTAATATTAGAACAATTCATGTGTTAATCATGACAAAATTGAAAATTACACAAAGATATAGTATTGAAAATTGATCAGTATGTATAGTAGGTAGCTATAGACAACGGTAATATTATGATTATGATTAGGATTAGGATTAGGATTAGGATTAGGATGAAGAGGATGAAATCAATTGGCAGTGGGCATTGAGTAACGGCACAAAGGGCAGAAATGACTGGTCTCCAACCATCGAACAATACAATCCTTGTGAAACACATGAGAACAAGGCATCTCAACAACCACTCTGCTGCTCATCTCAATCTCATCATCATCATCATCATCATCACACGAATCACCCAACGACGGCACCATCTTCTCGAAACATATGGTACAATTGCAAGTACTCATCAGACCCACATCGTTTAACTCCTTGAGAGCCCTTATGGAGTCTTTCGCTGCAGGAATATTGACATTAATATTTATATTCTCCTGATTTTGCTCTTGTTGTTGTTGGTGTTGGTATTCAATACTAGCAGTTAGGGCAGTGATATCGAGACAGATATTGAGACCCAAAGCTTGGGAGTTATTAGAATAATAATCATGAATTATGGGCAAAACGTAAGCAGTAGCAATTCGTGAAGTTAATGAAGATGGGATTTGGATGGAAGGGGTGCCCATTACTCCAGCCAGAATATATTCAGTGATTGCTAAATAATCAGATAAGTATTGGGCAAAAGGAACCACCGTATAGTAGTGACGACTGTCGATGAGGCGGTGGATATCAAGGAGTATGTGGCGAAAGTTGACATGAAAGGCTATGAATTTATCATTCGTCGTCACTATTGGCCGCCGTTGTTGCTGCTGTTGTTGCTGTAAGACTGCTTCTCCATCGTTACAGACCACGTTTATGTCGTAATGACAATCAAACAGAGGCAGTGCCGCCATTGTAAAATTAAAATTCAAAATTAACGGTCACTAGGAAGCCAAAGATAACAACTTTCTTTCTGGGGGATTTCAAATGGAAGAGGAGGCGGGAGGGAAATTAAGGAAACAACTCTTGATAATGGATTCTAAGAAGAGTGTTGTTGGTGTACATATATATACAGCTGTTGTAAGTTGTAAAGGAGGGAAGAAATAAGGAAACAGTGATAATGAATTCAAATATACCAGTCAACTGAAATTTTTTTACCGTTGAATTCATAGAAACATTTAAATCACCTGTCCCCAATTTTCTATCCCATTCCTGTCCCTCCAATAATTAATTGCCACCTATTTTTTTTTTTCTACATCATTTGCTCACTTTTTGCTAAACATTTTCTCTGTTAGTTAGTTGCGTTTATTTTTTAATCTTCCCACTCACAATCTTTTCTTCATTAATTACAATATTTTATGGTTTTAAAAACATATTTACAATATATCTTCATAAAATTCAAAATCTTTTCAACTTCCCTTATTTATATCCTACACTCTTAAGAAACCATCAATATATAATAACTAATATTAAACACATAATTATATAATTATGTAAAACTCACTTGTTTGAGCTACCCAATTAATATGCAACATTCTTAAAAAAAAAAAAAAAAAAACTATCAACATAATTATATAAGAATTAATATTAAAAATATTAATAATTTGTATCTAAAGTTAAATATATATATATAGATATATAGGGTAAGACTATGGTAGGGCCAGAGCAAAAGTTCCCTACCATAGTCTTGATAATGGATTCTAAGAAGAGTGTTGTTGGTGTTCAGTACTCTTGTATTGTGTCTCTGTGTATATATATACATATATACAGCTGTATACCCTTGTAAGTTGTAAAGGAGGGAAACCAAATAAGAAAATAGTCATGATCAATTCAAATATACAAGTCAACTGAAATTTTTTTACCGTTGTATTTATTATTATATTATTATTTTATTACAAAATGTGGAAACAATGTATACCAAGACTTAATTGTATTATACTTATTAATTAATACTTTGTAGATGATGTGGCTTGTAATGATTCTATTTCTCATCAATTTATTTATATGTATTTACCACTTTCTCTGTATTTACCGTTGTATTTTGTACAACCTTTTTTTATTATTATATTATTATTATTTATTACAAAATATAGAATAATACATTGTAAATGACGTGGATTGTAATTACTCAAACTAATTTAAATATACAAGTCAACTGAAAAGAAGCGCTATTCTATCACAATAATTTTTTACTGTTGTATTTTATTATTATATTATTATTTATTTATTACAGAATAGGAAAACAAGGTATAACCAGGACTTAATTATATTATACTTATTAATTAATAAGTTGTAGATGACGTGGCTTGTAATCACTCGAGTAATTCTATTTCTCATCAATTTATTTATATGTATTTAACACTTTTATCTGTATTTACCATTGTATTTTGTACAACTTTTTTTTATTATTATATTATTATTATTTATTACAAATTATAGAATAATACATTGTAGATGACGTGAACTGTAATTACTCAAACTAATTAAACAGTGATTAATTCTATTTCTCATCAATTTATTTCTATATTTATAATAAGTATTTTCATTAAAATTAGGGGTTTTTTTTAAATATTATACCTAAAATTGATTTTATTTGTAAAAATACTTTCAATAAATATACAAGTCAACTGAAAAGAAGCGTTGTATTTTTTTACCGTTGTAAGTTGTCTGTGTGTATATCACAATAATTTTTTTTACAGTTGTATTTTATTATTATGTTATTATTTTATTTATTACAGAATAGGGAAACAAGATATAACTAGGACTTAATAATTAATATGTTGTAGATGACGTGGCTTGTAAATGATTCCATTTCTCATCAATTTATTTATATGTATTTACTATTTTCTCTGTATTTACCGTTGTATTTTGTACAACCTTTTATATTATTATATTATTATATTATTATTATTATTTATTATAATACATTGTAGATGACGTAAACTGTAATTACTCAACCTAATTAAAGAGTGATTGATTCTATTCCTCATCAATCTATATCTACATTTATAATAAGAATTTCCATTAAAATATAAGAGTTTTTTTCAATATTATCCCTAAAATTAATTTTATTTGTAAAAATACTTTTAACAAATTTATTTGCACAAATACTGATGTGTCACGTCAGCATAAATACCGAAATTCAAAATTATTATCGAAAATGGAAGAAACTTAAAAATTCTCGCTTCCAGAAAGCTCAGTATTTTGCAAGTTTTTTTTTAAAAAAGCAACATTTTAGTTACTTTTGATGTAAATAATATATCAGTTAGTTACTTTTTATTAAAAAAAATTATTTCAAGATAATTTTTTCTCATACACATTTTGTTGTTTAATTTGATCAAATAATTTTAAAAGAGAAATTTGATTTTCTATACTTACATACACCTAATATTTTTTCTCTAAACACATAACATTTAAATTTTGTGGGATATGACACATTTTAGATTAATTGTTTACATTATTACTGTCACACGGTAAAAATTACATTTATGCTGTCTTTGTCTTTTTCTTTTCCTTTTATACTGTAGATGCCAAAAATCACATACCAAGCCTCTATCCTCCACACCTACATACATAACTACCCCAGTAATACGAGAAACTTGAAAACAACCATTAATTCCAGCAAGATGGAACAAAAATAGAAAAATCGACATCAAATAAATAATTAGAGCAGCTCCAAGGAGACTGCAAATTGATAGTATGGTGTATATATTTGTTCCAAGGAGGCTGCAAATTGAGCATCATTTTCTAGGTTTCTCTACAGTGCACGACATATATGTTGTGCACTGTAGTCACGGCATGTTTTTTTTTTGTTAGTTTTTTTTATAATTTAATTAATATTTATATTATTATATTTGTAAATTAAGAATTATTTTTTGAGAAATTTTTTAATACACATTTTTAAAAGTGATGTACGAATCTACTCCTATTTATTTCGGCACCGACAAACTTTTTTAGTCTATTTTTTTTTATATAGTAGTGTATATTATAATTATTTAAGACATTCTGTAAAATTTAAAAAAATTTAGAAAAATTTAATACGCCGAAAATAATGCACTTCTTTAAAAGTGGTCCACTGATTTACTCCTACCTGTTTCGGCATTCGGGAGACTTGTTTAGTCTTTTTTTTATGGTCGTGTACATTATAGTTATTTAAAACATCCTGCAAAATTTAAAAAAATTTAACATGCCGAAAATAGAATTCAAAATTTCTGTTGCGTGACTCTTTTATTTAGATGAATACATTGTAAAAGCACCTTATAATATTTTTTTTGTGTAAATTTAAATGTGAATATCATAAATGTAGATCACCTATTCACTGGGATGAAGTGGGTGAAAGAAAGTTCTTGGGTCCCGAAGCTGTTCAGAAAACAAGTGAGGCAGTTGATAAGATTAGAGCGCGAATGCTCGCGGCTCAGAGTAGGCAGAAGAGTTATGCCGATCCAAAGCGCAGAGATATTGATTTTCAGGTTGGGGACATGGTATTTCTCCGAATATCTCCGATGAAAGGCATAAAACGCTTTGGGAAGAAAGCAAAGCTTAGCCCGAGGTTCATTGGACCTTTTGAAATCCTTGAGAGGATAGGGCAAGTAGCATAAAGGTTGGCTATGCCCCCAGCGCTGGAAACTGTACATAATGTGTTTCATGTTTCAATGCTTCAGAAGTATGTCTCAGACTCGTCCCATGTTCTGAGTTATGAAGCATTGGAACTTCAGCCGGACTTGTCATACGAGGAACAACCAGTGTAG